>NW_015151002.1:512630-552484 GCF_000732505.1 Cyprinodon variegatus | reverse complement strand
AAGGAAGGAAGGAAGGAAGGAAGGAAGGAAGGAAGGAAGGAAGGAAGGAAGGAAGGAAGGAAGGAAGGACCTTATCTTCATACATAATAAACATATTTTAATTTTTCCTTTTAGCTCCTTATTTTCTTTATGATATTGTCATTTTGAAATCTCTATAAATGCTTAAATACTCTGTATGATTAAAATGATTAAATGCACTATACATGATTAAAAAAAGAAGGACAACAGAATAAAAGAAACATTTGGTGAGTTGTGCCGTTTTCAGAAGATGCTGTGCGCACCCCAGGAGGACCCTGAGGGCCCCTTGGTGCCCTCGGGCACCACGTCAGTGACCCCTGGTTTAAATAATTGGTAACATTTTCCTTTATTTTTGGCAGAGTTTGAGCATTTTAGGCACAAAAAGTTTAACTTAGACAGATGAAAGATTTCCTAAAACAAGAAGTCTTGGTTTTCTTAAAAAAATTTAGATAAGTTCCATTCTATTGTGCTTAATGTGGACTAAATGTTGTCTGTCATCTCATTTTAAAAGCTGGACCAATCATTACACCCCTAACTGTAAACAGATGGGGAAAAAAAAGCTATTTAAGCTTATCAATAACAATATGTCTTAATTTCAGCATATCTGTATCTCAGCGACTTACTGAGAGCCAAGTTAAAAAAGAAATTTGGTTTTTGGATGTATGAAAGGCATGTCTTTGGATTAAGTGTTACTAATTCCTGGAATGCATTTTTTCTTGTAGAAAAGAGTTATTGCTGTTTGCAAAAAACATTTACCCTGCCAAATAAACAATGGAAAGTATGTGTTGAAATATTTTAAAATGCATTAAATTGATTAGAGGTATTAAATTATGCAGCTTAAAACCAAGTCCTTTTTCATTTGCAGTGCGTCATTCTACTCAATTACTCACATTATTTGAATAACTGCTCTATAGATCCTACTGCTATAACCTTTTTTTTCCCAAATAAACTGTCAAACTTATCATGTTTTATTTCTCTCTGAATTATTCACTATGAAATTTGTGCAAAATATGCTTTTCGACTGAATTTACACATTATGAAAACATAAATAAGGAAATTTACACTGTCATTTTCACTGGTTTCTCCTCCAGACCCACCTATCACCTTCATTATGGTATTCAATTCAAATTTCTTCTGGATGACATAAGTCAGGGCATTAGTGTAGATTTACATGATTTCAACACTAGCTGTAAAGTACTTAAAACAAAGGTATAAACCCTCCACACATGTTGTTAGAGCTCCCTTTGCATTTAATGAGTACTTGCTGGCAGGGTGACAAGAATGAGCAACTTGGAGAGTGTGTCACCCCCCACCACACCCCCCACAACTGAATAACTGGCAAGGACATCTAAAGCGTCAGGCAGACTTTAAACATCTCTTCAGACAGAATAATACGAAGGGTCTGCAGTAATAATGAGGGCCAACCTTCAAGAATTAAACCCTTGCATAATTGTTACATAACCAGCAAAGGAAATTAAGGTACTAAGACTATGACAGAACGTGGAGGAAGAGGTTGAAGCATTTTGGTTGTTTGTAATGCTGGTATCTGTGCATGAAAGACCGGATAACAAAAAAATTCATCAGAGCATTCTTTCACTAAACTGTCATATCAGATTAAACTATGTTAGACACATTAAAATCCTTTATTGGTAATAAGACAGACAAAGCAGTAGGATAAATGTAACATTAATGTTAAATTAATGTTTCTCGTTTCTTTTAGCCTCTCGAATGCAGGTTGTAACTTTATTGTAGGGCTGTAAAATAGAAATAAAACAAGGTTGTTTATCTTAACAACTATTGCTAATCTACATTTACAGTACCTCACAGTGTTTTTTCTTGCATTGTCCCCAACATTTTTCTGAATTTCTATTATCTTCGTCACTTTTGTTCTGCATAAGGCATAGACATAAAAAGACGCTGAAGTTAAGAAACATTTTTCTTTTTTATTGTCAAAGATTACACTAATTTTGCCATTCTTTATTCATTCATAACTATTTTATAGTTTATATATATATATATCTGTGTGTGTGTGTGTGTGTGTGTCCTTGTCGTAATTTGTAGTTTCAATGTTACTGCCTAAGAGCATAAGCTAAAAAAAGAAAAATTACCAGTTTATTTTTCTACCTAAACTATTTAAACTAGCGTAAATCTGTTTTATAGAGCTCACTGTACTGTCAAATAGTATATATTATTTTTTATAAAGTATAATTTTTTTCCAGTTATCATGCTGCAATGAAAAATATATTTTGTATTTGAAATACAGTCTGAAAAGTTCTCCAATTTCACTCACTGAAAGCCTTATTTTGGCAAAGCGAATATATCATCTTGGTCTCTTTTACAGAAAATTTTACGCAATGATTTATGTTTAGTGAAGGAGCCTGAAGGGTTAAAGTCAACCCTCCTCTTCTGCATATTTTGCTGGAGATCCATTTTGCTTCCAGTCTGAGCAGTTTTAGAACAATCCATAGACCACCACAACTGCTGAACCCCTCTGGAATGCTTTATACTTTGCCAGAGTTTGGTTTCTGGAGTGGATCCTGCTGGTAAAAACCCACCCTGAAAAAGATGATAGAACCCTGGTGTGATTACAACTGCCTGTCCTGCAAGGTATATCGTTATCTTGGAACAGTACCATCGGCAAAACGAGACAATGTGATTTAAGTACATTTAAGCAAAATAAAAATTATATCTATCTTGCAGGGCTATGTAAGGTTATGAAGAGAGGCAGGTGCACAACTACAAATAAGCTCAACTAGAAACTCTGAGAATAAATTGATTTCTTGTACTTTTTCCTTCTCAATCAGTGCAAAACTCGATTGCAAACAGTGTGACACTGGATACTACATGCATCTATAAAAAATGGAATTGGCACATGAATTGACATTTAAATTCAGAACCTGTCAGAACAAAATACCCATGGATGTTTTCAGATGGTTCAAACATCTATGTTGCTGCCATTTGTGTTGTAGCATGTGACTTTTTTGAAATCTTATTTTTGGATCAATCAGCGACTTGTCCTCGTCTTGTATGAGTCTCTATAAGGGCATTTGCGAACACAATGTTTGCTCTGGGGTACTGTGAAATGAAACAAGGTCAAAACTCTGTGGTAACCTCACCACTGCCAACTATTTCAGAACCAATTACTGTAACAGTACTGGCCAACATAAGCAATCAGTGGGCATCTAAAGTGCATATATAAGGAGATAATCTTTTTTTTTTTTGCTTTTCTAAACCATCTTTCTTTAAAGTTGTCCCAATCTATTGAAAACAGAAAAACTTTAGATGTAAGACAGAATGTAAGTCATGTAAAGTTTAAAAGGTTTTTTAATTGTAGAAAAGGCCTCCAACTATGCCTCCACAGAGTGAAAAATCTAATGAAAACTGAATAAAAAGCACCCCTCAGCATTTGGGTGAAATTAACCTGTCAATCAGTCAAAATAGTTGCATAAGTGGGCCCATGGGTATAGGGTTCCCATCAAGTTTTTGCAGCCATAGTATTCTGCCATGCTAGCACCGTGAGAACAGGATCTTCCACACACAAACACACACATGGGATTTCTATACCCAAGCAGAATGGAGAGCACTCCCACTCCCAGTAAAGTAGCATTACCCATTATTGCTGGAATGTTTTTAAAAATTTGACTCCGTGATTAACCCTGGCATTGTTGCCCCTGTAGGCCGTAATGTGTCAGCCCATGGATTATGGACTGGAATGTAAACCGTTCAATTTTATCTTTTGTTGACTTGAATGTGAATGGAAATATCCAGCAAATTGAAATGCTTCTTGTTCCAGTCATGGTTCCTCAGGTTTCATCCTCAGGCTCAGCAATGCACACAATGTAAACACCTTCAAGGCTGAGAATTTTCTGACATTCAGCTGTCGGCATATTTTTGTGTCATGCTAAAAAAAAATTACATGGACATAATTTGCTGCATGATTTCAAGACGTCCAGAGTGACGACAGAAACAGACCATGTGGTATTAACACACCCGAAGTTGTTTTTTTCCCAACAGCATTCAGACCTGCCCTTCAGCACAAAACTACTTAAGCAATTTGTAGAAATTAGCTTCTTGTCTTAAGCTAGAAGTAATAACAATATATCTTTTGTACAACGTGCCATCTTCTAAACTCTATTTTGGCCAAGATAGGCTTTTGCCTGAGATTTCGCAATCAACACTAGGGCATACCATACAGTCAATGAAGGGATTTTTAGTTAACAAGTCAATAACCTCTTGAGAAGACTTGAGGAAGGGTTACAACTGTCATTCATATTAAGGCCAACATCTCTCTAAACGGCTTCAAACGAATGCTTGGTAAATGCAGCAAACTGAGCCGTATGACCTCATCCTTTCAGCAGCTGCGGTCAAACAAACTTCGATTTTCACATAGCGAGAATGCATTCACACGGGTGTTAGTTTTTCATGGATATAAGATTATATGTTGATCCTCTTAGGGAATTATTTATTTTTCGCACCACTAGCAAGAACAGAAGCTTTAACAGTTGCAACACATTTTTTTTTTTTTGCCTCTCTGATCAGTTTAATGCAATAGGATCAGAATGAAGGCTCCTTAAGACTCTTTACGTTCCATGTGGGTTCTGGGTTAAGTCTTTGAGGTACTTTAAAAGCAGGGATTATAACATGTTAGGTCTGTTCCTCAGAGTCCAGATCATACTGGCGATTAAAATGACAGAGCAGAAAGCAGACACATGGCCACTTTATGAGACGTATGGTAGCATTTACTTGCTGTTGCTACATGTAAAAAGACTCCAGACAGCTCTTCAAAAGACTACAGATCTGCTTTTTCATTATTAAATGACTTAAAAATAAAACAAAGACAACCAGAATAAAAAATACAGAATACAGTTTTCAAAAGATGATCTCAACCTGACCATTTGTGCAAAAAAAAATCTTAAACCAACTAAATGGTTCCGCCAACCTTAGGGGCAGCAACTGCAAGCATTTGTTTTAACCCTCAATAAGTGTTTTATCACGCTTTGCCAGAACCATGTACCTCTCTTCTATGCCGTGTACTTTTATTTCTCCCACATAAGATTTAAAGAAAGAGCAACCAAATTCAGGTTATGCATACGAATTTGCCGTATATTACATTTGGTCAAGGGTGGCTCACTTTAGGCATTCAGAGATGCACATGCTGATGTATTGTCTATCATTGCCCAGCTGCATAACTCATACTTAGTTCTTTGTGCTATGATATTGGCTAGACATTTTCGAAAAGGGATTTCTACTAGCAGATTTCATGGTTCCCTCAGCTTGTCTTTAAATGACAAACCCGTCTCCACCATCAAACTACCAAGAAATGTTTAACTGCTGATTTTCCATTTGTTTTCCCAATATGCTAGCTTTATTAATGAGACAAACACCTTTTAAAATTAGTTACTTTTGTCTCATTGGCGAACAGAACCATATTTCAACAATCAAGTAATACCTCTAGAACTATGTCATTAGTGGTTTATCCAACATGAAACAATTGTTGATAGGTTAAGGTTGGGCTTACACGATATTTTGAATCCTTGTACTCAAAAACAGCTGAAACTGTATGATTAAATCGTTCAAAGCTCAGGATATATGGTCTTACACTGTATGGCTTGACAGTCTGATGCGATCTACCTGCTCACACTGCTTGTCCATACACCACACGTCAGACTCAGTGCTGAGAGATGGCACTGGTCGGACTCATCAATCTGGAAGAAGAAGGACAAGGACGCCCTTGTTTGCACATGCGTAGTGTGTGAGGTTCTGGTAAATTGGCTCGTAGAACCTCGTAACTCTGCTTCAACAGCAGGATTTGTCTAAGAACACCTTACAAGGGCCGACTGAATTTCAAATAGGTTTGATTTTCTTCTTACCTTACGATTCCTGATCGGGAGGTGGTTGTGAGTGGCTAATTATCCCTTGTTACCCCCTGTATACTACATGACGTGGGACATAGAATGAGACTCAAACTTGGCCCAATTCAAAAGATTCTCGCACAAACCCCACCTGAGATGCTTCAAAACATTTCCATTTTTCCTCCATCTGAGTATAAGAGGCATCGGTTTTATGGAACCACAGATTTATAGAAGGAGGCTAGTATTATTTGCCAGACTGAGTTTACTAAGAAAGATTAGATGTTTTTGACCTCTACCTAAGGACAGATTTTACTAAAATGATTTCTCGAGTCTACGGTTCTAGCAGTAATCGGGCTTCGTGAGGCAAGGGAAAATGAACTCAACTTTCTGAGAAATGTGACTAATCAAGAGGAAGCTGGCAGTTAAGGTTGCTTAATTTAAAAGATAAAATGAGCATCAAAAACAGTGGCAAAATTGCAGCTATAACCTTTCTAGATAAATGATCAAAGCAACCAATACATTGTTATAATCCTAGTCATAAGGTATTCAGTTTTACTTTAAACTAGAAGCAGAACAAGCACCATTTGCTTTTATGGATCTCTTTTTAGCAAAACTTTGACAGTAGCCTTTGTCCAACTGGTACAATGGGGACATTTTTTCATTGCTGTAAGGCACTACAGTCAGAATAAATATCTCCACTAACTGCAGTTATAGATGTGTACAAGTAGTTTTCTAGTGCCTATTCAAAGTTGAAAGGGTGAAAATAAAATGCCTTAGCTGAACAGCATGATCTCTGGCTTTTATTGTGACTAATCTCACCAGCTTAGTGAATATAATTTTAGAAAACGTCACATACCAGCCCTGAGTAGTTGCAATGGGCCCGACTTTTTTATATATATAAATGGGTAGAAACTAAGCTTTTTAATTCAATATTGTTATGCTGGTTTTCGTTTTACACATATAAGTATTGTGAATTTCCCTCATTTCTATTTTTTCCATCTACCACTACTGAAGAATGAGCAAATATACCTAATGTTAATAAGGGAAAAAAACAACCATACCATTTAAAACAAATAATAAAGTTGAAAAATCATAATCTGCTTAACTGTGTTATTACTTGACAGAAGGTACCGCACCTGATTGCTTCCTGTTAAGCCTTCAGCAGATTATAGCACCTACTTTTTTGGAGCAGGCCATACAGACAATTAGTGGGTGACTTGAGGTTCCTCATGCTCATTTGACACTTTCTTCACAACAGTGCTCAGATGCTGTGTTCAGCAGTCCAAGGTACCTTTGTGGTACCTCTCTAGAAATATTTGTCCATCCTACATCAGCTACCTCTTTTCAGCTGCTGATATATTCATGCACGTTATATAGCATGCTCCACAAATATTGATTTTCCGTTCGAAAATGCATACCGAGCCTCTGAATAAATCCATTTCTCTTGAAATAATATATTCATGCAGTGAAAAATTTGTGAATTTTGTAGATACTTTTATGTCGCCTCCTTTTTCAGCAATAACTCTGGCATAAATGGGAACTCGGTTGAGTCAAGTCCTATCAGTTCTAGTGACCACTTGGTTTACTGGCCCCAGTCCAGTAAAAATGTATGAAGTCATCTGAGATTCTGTGTAGGGCAGAATGTAGTTCTCTCCCACTCAGGCATATGACCCAGTTTGCCAATTTATAGCATCAGTCAGGGGGCTTGGACTTGGCTGGATGATGCAATGTTTTTTTAGTCTTCTATTTGTGCTCCACATCTCTAATGCCACCCTGGACATCTGCCCTTATGACCCATACCAAAAAACACAGACTGCACTCATAAATGTGGTCAAGTAGTTGTGTTCTTTCTAATTTATACTGATGAATACAAAAAGGCCGTAGTTAAATAACACAAACTCCAACTTTTAAGGTATCAACATATCTGTTCCAGCAGAGCGCCTAAACGTGGCAGACTGGTGCCAAACTATCTGTAACAGATAAAGTGAATGAAATCTTTCTGCCTGTGTATAAAAGAAACCTATCAAGAGAAATAGAACAGTTTAAAAGCAGCAGCCTTGTTACAGTTCAGGAAGTTTTCACCAAGTGTGACTTCCTGAAGGCACACACCACACCCGATACGGCCCAACGGATCTTTGTTCTCTCTGCAGAGTACCTGTGACTGTGCATGTGTTTATATGCATACGGGTGTAACACAGGTCAGTGCCAGGGCAGATGATCTACTATTGATTTCCTGACGGAAAGAGGATGAGCACAGTGCTCCGCTGTTGCTGGTCTTTGTAACACAGCTGCCAAGCTGATCATATGTGTGTTCATGGACATAAACATGTCAGAGAAGAAAACTGTGATGAGTTAAAAATAGCTTGTAGAGAGCATGTAAAGTAGGGGCTAGTAAGAGCTGATGGGCTGTTCAATGAATGTGATAAACAACTTGCCTCACTACAGCCACTTCTAGTCAGAAACTTCTGTCTGCACAGTAGGGTTTGGTTTCACAAGCTGAGTATAGAGAGAGTTTAATAATTGTAGTAAATTTGGAAAGCTGTGGCATCTAAAGAATTTAAAATAGTCCATTGTAAAAAGTGAATGCTAGCAAGTAATGTGAATGAAAGCAAAGTTGCTTGAATTAACAAAAAGAATGAACTACTCTAAAAAAAAAAATAATAATAACTGAGGTTAAAAAATATGTCTTTATAACACCAGAAGAACGGGTACAAGAGATAAGTGCCTTGAATGAACTCCATACTGGTCGATAAATGTTCTGCTCTCGGAAATTGTTATTCTTGCTTTTTAAAGTTAAAGTTTAAGAAATTAGTTGGCGTACCCAAATTCAGCAAATATTTCAAACAAACAAAAAAAAATCTGCACAACTAAAGCATGGGTCTGCATTTAGCTTTGCAATTAATCATCCAGTCCCATAAATTGTAAAAAATAATCACATTGTTCTCATATCGTAAGTTTTCTTTCATCAAATTCCGCATATTATTTATGTAAGAAAAGTAACAGGAAATAGCCTTTGAGTAGCCTGGTTGTATTAAAAGACTGAAAATCTGGTTGGTAAACAGCCACGGTACAATGACGAAGCAAGTTTGTGAGTTTGAACGTGCACTACCACAAGAGACTTGCTGATCCTCACATTCCAATGGCTGTCTTGAAGGAAGCTAATCCAGCCCTAGGAAAAGAAATCCGGAAATCCTGGGACACAAACACGCATCATGCATGTTCACCCTATTCCTACTAAATATTTGTTATTTTCAGCATCATCTGCATTGCTCTCTGTCTGGATGTTTACTCCAGCGAGGGTCTATGACATGTCACCCGGCTGGAAATTTGACTTCCAACTTCCTGTCTGTCAGCGAATCTGATTGATGCTATCTGGCCAGCCGACTCCAATATGTCTAAGAATACATTCTCTGCATTTCTGATGACTTGGTTGCGCTTTAGGGTGAGACATATTCTGAAGTAACCCGTGACAACTAGACCTCAATCATTATCATCTAAACAAAGTAAGTAGGCTTATACGCTTCACCCTGAGGGTCGCATTCCAAATTTATTAATAAGATTTTCCTAAAGTACTATGAGGTCCAGGCTTGGATATACATCCTATATTAAACAGCTTTATCATAGCCTCCAAGAGGCAAAGTAAATAGCAACCTAAGAAACTTAAATGGCTATGACAAAATAGAAAAGCCATTAAGCCATACAAAATCTATTGCTTGATGCTAAATGACCAAAGGTCACTTTTAAATAAAAAACTTGTTCAGGCTTGTGTGCCCCTTTGGCTGCTAAAGCTACCATCCTGAGGAAAATACACTGTATTTCTTTTAGACGATACCCAAATAACTGGGTCAGTTTACTAATTGGCCGATTCCTTACTGAGATTTGTTTCATTCTTTGTAGAGAACCAACCATGGTTTTCTTTCATTTCATACATATAAAGCAGTATAGAATGAATAAAACAGCCACTTAACTGAACCACAGCATGATGGAAATGTTAAATTTGGTTTAAATCCCCCTTTTTTAAACATTCAACGGACAGTTGGTGACAAAAGAAATGAAGAAAGTTCCCTTTAACACGCAGAAGGATCTAAGTCCCTAGAGATTCTCTAAGAAAGTTCTTCAAGAGAATAACACATCTGCCTCATTCAAGTAAAAACAATCAGAAACCCAGTTTGTCTAATGCTCCCTGACCTCCAGAGACACACTGAAGCTGCACCAGATGACTTGATGCTTGATGTGGTGATTCCACAGAGACCCCCTGCCTGACCTTTATGGCTTGTTGACTTTTTTCCAGATAGGAAATATTTTACCCAGTTGAGCGTAAAAGTTTATTTTATGAGCACCAGACCAGTTCTTCTCTGCTGTTCTGCAATTCATGCAGGAGAAACAACTGTGTTCTGATCAGATTTAACAGCTATCGCCGTTTGGCATCGCTGTATCGCTTCTATCATTTGTGGAGCAACAGCTGTCTTGAGGCATTTCTACATGGGACAGCACAATCTGTTCTCATTATTAGGCATCCAAGCATGCTCTAGAGCTCATAAAACCCAGAATAATCAGCTCCGCCTTTATTTCAAGTCATTTCACAACTTTGCAGCAATAATAATAGATCATTTAGAAGTCTGAAATTCTGATGTAAATTTGCATGTAAAACGTTTGCTTAACAGTTCCTGCAGAAACAGCTGGTAAAAGGGTCCAACCCTGATTAAACAAACAACTTCAGGGTTAAACTAATGATAAAAACATGTTAGGCATTTCAGGTCTAAACCATCCTTCCAGGAGGGCATCATTTCTTACAGCTTAGGGACGGGACCTCTGCTGTTTGAAGCACATCTGCCTCTGTACACACTGGATGGGATCTCAGGCAGAACTTTCTCCCCACAGCTCTGCTACCCCCCCCAACACTCAGCCTTCTCAGTCTGTATCCATAAAAAGACAAGTCCTGAGGAGGGGCGGACTTCTCCTGTGCTGTTGATAATAAAACAAGCGCCTTTAGCTTGACACGCTGAAAAACGAGAGAAGGACAGCGTTGTCATGACAGGCCAAAAGTGACAGCTGCGGAATGTGTAGAGCTGTATTTGTTTCAAGCCTTGCGGTGGCAGCGCTCCTCTTTACAATATCAGAAATCAAATACCAAATCCAGTCTAATGCCATGTAAGTAAATATCAGGATTAGGAAATAAATGCTGTTGGGAAAAAATATTGGCACTAAAAAGATTTCTTCTCTTTTTTGGGTATTAAATGTATTTGGTCATTAAACAAAAAGTAAATCTAAACAAAAAGGAGTTTAAAATAATTATTTGGTTACAGAAAAAAAATCAAGCTGTTCAAATTTAAAAAGCATTCAGTGTCAATAAAAGACTGATTAGCAGTTATCACCAGCAGAAGAGGCTGTTTGCTGTCACTGGTGCTAATACCAACAGCTTTCTGTTTATTTCCAGCATATTTGGATAGCTTTTCCCCCTTGATAAAATAATTCACTGTTTGTGTGACCTTATTGCACATATAAAAAAAAAATGGTGTACCCAGAGAAAAACAAGGGTTTATATATTCCCTAAATTAGAACAGAGAGGTGATTGTATTACAAGCAAAACTTTATTTTTTTTACATGCACATTCCAACTAACTGCTCTCTTGTGGACATAATGTCCACTCCTGCTAAGATCTCCTCCTGGGTCAGTGTGTGCTTTGGAAAACATGATATCAATGTAAATAAACTCGGTCTACTGATGACTGGAGAGCCACATGTGCAGTCAGTTCACCCCAGACCCAAGTCTTTTCTTCCTCTTTCTGTCTTTTTATACCATGAATCAATCTGGATTCACTTATCCAGTTAAATTTGCTATCAGTACAGCTTATGAAGCAATGCACTGTTGAATTTCTCGGGCCAGAGTTGTTTGTACTGGGAGTGGCAGGGGAGTAAAGCAAACACTTGTAACTGCTGTTAGAACAAGGTCACACATCAGCAGGTAGGCAGAGAACGCTGCACTGAGAAATGTTTGCTGTTGGCATTACTGAGCAAGTAAAGGAGCTGATGAAGTCCTGGAAAACAATGACACTGCAAGCTTGAGACAATGGAGAAATTTAAAGAAGCACTGAACATGTACCCCTAGATTGAAGAGATGTGTCACTTTCAGCTACCCTAACCCATCCAAATATTCAAATCACTTGAATTTATCATCATCTCACATAATTAGCACAAAACACTACATTACACTACACAACACAACAATGGCAATAACTTATGTAATGTATAATGTGCAAATTACTATTTGATACCCTATGCAATAACCTGTTTCCCTATATTTGACACCCAGTGCAATAACTTTATATATAAATAAAAATCTATATAAATACCCTTGTAAACACCCTGTGCAATAACCCTGTATCATGATCCTACTATATTTAAAAAAAGCTGTCATATGTGGACACACTGTATATACTGTATATATCCCATGCACCTTTTTTCTTTCTTTGGCGCATTCTTCTCCTTTGACTATTTGAGCTGATGTAACGAGTAAAGTTCTCCACTGTGAGACCAATGAAGTTAATCAATCAATCAAGAAATCAAAACAATGGATATCAAGATTTTCTGTGAGAAACCAACCAACTGTAGCCTGTAATAGGGAGTTGGACTTCGATTAGATGCTTTTTAAAAATGTTTAGAAATATACTGTATATTCTGGACTATTAAGCGAACCTAACTATAAGCCATGCCCATTATTTATTTATTTTTTGTTTTTATTATTATTTTTTGGACACATGCATATATGTGAAACATAGGCTACAGTATAAGCCACTAATATCTACTGAACTGTTTCCAACCAATGCTGCAGGGCGGGCAATACAATTCGGTGGTGGAGTAGGTAGGAAGAGGAATGCTAGCTCCCATTAGCTTGTTGACTTGCAGTAGGACAAGCTTCTAATGAAAGACAGAGCTTATCAGTAACCGATCCGTCCCATAAGCATGATCTGTATCAGTAGGTCATTTCTGCATGTGCTACTTTACATACATTTTGTAAAAAAGACCTAAATTACATTTTTCCCTCCCTAAAAATAGTAGGGGTATTAAACTATAATGTGTTCAAATTTAATAATGTTTCCTGAGGAGATAAAGGCTTTAAAATCCTTTTTTTAAAATTACTTCTCTGAGCCCGATATGTTCCTAGAAATGGGATCCTATGCCACTTCCGGGAGCAAACTTTTTCGAGTTTGGATTTGAGCATAAATCTAGCCTTTTTGAGTTTTATGTTTTCCTTTCGTGTTAACATTATAGTATATGGTGCGTAACCTAAATAAATAAATAAATAAATAAATAAAATGCAGATAAACATTGTTTTATCATCTTTTTCAGGACTATGCTGGGTACAGTATGTCCAATGATGTCAGACAAGCAGTTTAACAGTGAAAATGTAAAAAGCATCACAATTATCTCAGAAATAGAAATAGAAATGAATACTTTTAGCACCATAATTACATTATTCCAGATGTATATCTGGTTGCACATGCAAAAATGAGCTGATGGTAGGAATCATGCTTTGTTGGCTCTTTATTTCAGCTCTGCGGCAGTTGAGCTCAGTCTCTTCATTCAACAGGTTTAATGCGGCAAATAAATGTCAAAATGTGTGAATTCGGGACATTTGTTCTCTATTGTGCCTGCTGCTATCCTGTTCTTGTGCTACATGAAAATTAGCCCCTTATTCTTCCATTTTCAAATTTGAAGTCCATCTCTGGCGTTAGGAAAAATCCACAGAAAAGCCGCACCTTCTTACTGTATAAGGCGCATGGTTCAAAGCGTGGGGAAAAAGTAGCGACTTATAGTCCGGAAAATACAGTAAATCATTCTGTGAATATGCAGTGAACTCGACCAGTGGATATAAATCTTGAGATTCCGGACTTCTTATTCTGCAGGTTTCAAAGAAGCCTCAAAAGTGATTTAAATAAATAAGTAATTCAAACAATGAAGTTGATTGAAATTAGGTAGCATGGACCATTCAGGAATACTGACCTAGACTATTTCATGAAAGCTTTGGCTGTTTAAGGTGATAGTCTTGCTTAATGGGGTGAATTCACAGACAGTCACAACAGTTTTGCACAGCATCCAACTGCCACCACATTTCACTATGGTTATGATATATTCTAGATTTTTTCTGTTTACTACATCTAAAGTCAAAAGTTTAGTTTTGTCTCATCATATTTAACATTATTGATTTCTATTTTGCTTGTGGCAAACTGTAAACTGGATATCTAATGTCTTCCAGTTCGGTAATCTTGAATCTTGAAGATTGTTGAAAAATCTATAAACATTTAAATAAATAAATAAATTCATCTGTCAATATACTCTATCCAGAAACCGGCTTTGGATGTGACCAATCATTAAATAGCCGTTATTAGCGGTTATGATTCCCATAGAATGGCTCCAGGCTGCACCTCCTTCACCTTCTAGTAGGTTTCTTATGGCTGATATTATGCAACTATCGCTGATAATAGCCGCTTCGGCCATATATAAAAAAAAACATTAAGTTTCATTTTCTATTTACCTACGTTATATTTTTTTTTATCTAATTTATTTACAGCCTGCCTTGTTAAAAAACAAACAAAGAAAAAGCTGCAATTTTAAACCTTTACTTCAAGTGAATTCCACATGTTGCAGGCACAGGAATTTAATCTGGTGTTTAAAAAGAACTTTGTTTGGGAGGGGTTGTTTGATATGAGCGACATGCCGATAAACTTTTTTGTCTTTTTTTTAACACAATAGATGAAGAATTACCAAAATTATGTTCAGATCATACATAAATAGATGAATTCATTCTGTGGGTAAAACAGGAATTACCTTTGGGTTAGGATTAGGATTAATTCGGTGATAACAACCCACTGAGTTTACTGGTAGGTAGAAGGCACAATCTGAAGACATTCTATGGGACTAATAACCACTAATAACGGCCATTTATTGGGATGACAACAAATCCTCAAGTGGAAAAGTTTGAGATTCACTTGGTTTAATTTTCATTAAAATAATTCTTTAAAAAAAATCTTTGGCTATCCAATTATTAATCAATTAATCAAAATAAGAGACAAATTAATCAAATTGCAAATGAACCGTTAGTTGCAGCCTACTTAAGACCTTGAAGTTGTTGATGCACTCTACAAAAAAAGCAGTCTCTTTTGAAAACCCTTTATCCAAATGAGTCTTTTTATAGAATGAACCACTTGTAACAAACAGCCAACACTTCCAAATAAAGAGCTAAGGTTCAAGACAAAGGCAGCTTCGATTTGACTATTTGCAAACTAGCAGCGCGGGCTGGCTGCTCTCCAGACTTTGGTTTCCACAAGGCTGTCTTGTTCATAAATTTCTCTTGTGACAGCCAGACAGCAAAATGGTGCACATGGATCAAAATCACATAATTCGAGTTTAGAGCCCACAGTTGTTGGCGTTATTGGAAAATCAAATTTTATGTCTCGAGCAGGTTGAATAAAATATATACACCTGAACTAACACTAAATGTGGTTTGAATATCAAGTAATATACCTTAACTTAATGCCTATGAGGGAGCTTGTTAGCTGATAATGATAAAGAGTAATAATAATCTAGAGGCACATGCAGTCAACCTGCTCAGCTGATCCAGATTGACCACTTCTTTTATAATTCTGTTGCAATTTGGAAAAAGAGCAGCTTAAAGGATTTGGGTGTCGCTCCACTGCATTAAGATAAACCTTACTGGCTACTGGATATGAGCCTTTGAATCTAGCAACATAATTGACACTTTTGGGAGCCCAATCCTTGTTAAACAGCTCTTAAGGTTAAAGATTTAAAGGTTAATATGGACCAATAATTTTACTATCTAATAAATACATTGAAACCTATGGGCATCTACAATCTACTATGTCCAGCCAATTACATCCAGCTAGGTTATTCTTATGTTATGGTTTATAATTTAGCATTAAATGGCATGAAAGGATGAAACCATCCTGCTGTGAATAAATAGGATCAGGCTAATGGTGGTTCACCAGATCTTTTTCTAACAAACTTTGAGGACCTTAAAATGACTCTGAATATATTTAAGTACCGCAGTCTGTGTGCAGAAGGTTGTTGATCGTGTCACATTTTGCACATTGTGGTTACAGTACTTAATGCAGGATAACAGGAAGATTATACTTTTGCAACCGCACACATCAAATGCCATTTGGGTCTGGTTGCGAACCAGTTTTGCTGTTATGCTTCTGCACCGTCGGTCTGGAATTTCTAGGGACACACAGCAGCTGCCCGCCAAAGCGCTAGGGGGAGCCTACAGTATTTGAGAACTAGCGAGAACTTTAGCCGTGCCGGCAGGAGTGTTTATCTTCCAAAACAACGATTGCGCCTCTGCAAGATATCACGGTCACGGAGATGATCTAGAGTTGCTAGACATCGAAGAGGAATAGGTTCTGTTAATGGAGTTGGCAAAAAGACCGATTAACCTTTCGTCGTAGTTTTAATTGTTCCTCGGTTGTTAAAAATGGCGCGCCCGGGCACTGAAATGAGAAGGACGACCACACAGACAGCCGGAAAGGCATACGGGTTTGCGACCGTACAACGCGTAGTCAGGATCATTTTTAGACAAATTTGACAGCTGCAGAGGCTATGCCTCAGAAGCATTAATTGGCCTTTATACACCACAGTATATTCTAAATTTTTTAATTTTTCATTTTCAAAATGAGTTGCAAATTTCATCTATTTTAATTAGCCTGACTTTAAGTTAGCTTTTTGCAGTGCACACATTTAGTTAACTTTATTTGTCAGGTTGTTTTTTTCTCAAGATGCAATTGATTAATTTATTTTTTCTTTGAGTTGCCAGTTTTCTTGGGATCTGCTGGTGGAGGGCTGCAATGAGCTCCAGCTTTCCTCAATTAGTTGTTGCAGGCTAATCAGCGAGTCGAACCATTTGTAATGGAGAGGGGAATTTGTTTATCATTTGTTTAAATATTCTTAGTTTGGGTGTTTTTGTTAATTAGTTAAATTTGAAAAGTACTTTGTGTCTGGCCAATATTTATCTGTTTAATTAAGTAGATTTTTTTGTTAGTTTGATAGTCAGTTATCCCCGTTGTGTGTCAACAATGGTCTGATCAGCCACTATTTAAGTTTCCGTCATGTCTTGTTTGTTAGGTCAGTTTGTGTTTGAGTTCTTTGTGTTAAAGCCTGAATTGAATTCTGTTTTGTTAACCTCTGTTTTTTGGGCCCAGTTTATCATTTTTTTTTAACACTTTTTTTTTTGGAATAAATTGAGACTTTTTTGAAAAATTTCAGTGGTTTTCTGGCTGGTTTGTGCAAATCCCTCACACAGCAACATAATTGCAATTTTAAAAAGCGCAATCTACAAATTGAAGATAAAATTTATTTAGTCACATTGCATTTAATAAGACACTAAATCCTCCCTCCAGCCCTTTAGGAGGCGGTAATACACTTAAAGCAGGTTTGCCATCAAACAGTAGGCAAGAGAGAGTTGTAGCTAACATGGAGGTCTATGCATGAAGGTAGAACTAAGAATATTTTCATGCCGAATTTAGAGTAAAGGTCATGAAAAAAACTGAAAACCTGTAGTAAATCATTTACACACATGTGCATAATGCAAAGGAAACAAATCCCATTAAAATCGCTATCGCAATATTGGTTGAAAATGATTGCAATTTAAATCTCTGGCGAAATTGTTCGGCCCTACTCCGCAGTGTCCAGATATAAACCCAACAGAGCATCGCTGGCATATGATGGAATGGTGAACCAAGTTAGATGCTAAAAAAAGTCCTTATACTTATGAGTATTTTGCAAAAGCTTTATATTTACCCTTCTAAATAATATAAAATGCACAAGTTACAGTAGTTTCTGAGCTTTAACTCAAACTCAGAATACTTTTTTTCCCTCCCTTTTTGCAGGCCAGGCAGAGTAGAGCAGGTGCTTGTTTATCTAACAAATCTATATTTGATTCTGGGTAACTTTTATACTAAGAGGGTATGATAACACAGGGGAATAATTAATTTAGGGTCAATAAATCTCCCTTTATCTGCTGCTACTAGTCATCTTATTGGATTAGAAAGTCTTTCCCGGTAGGACTAATCAGGAAGATTTCGGCAAGAGTTTCCTCAATGTTTTATTAGGCTGACAAGAGGAGGAAAGAATCTCAGCCCAACAAAGGAACATCCAGATACATCAAACGTAATCTCTCTAGGATGATGACATGCACCACAGCTGACAATTACATTGAGTTAAAGGCCTGTATTGGATTTTAGACACATTACTGTGGGCAGTGTGGCAAAGCTTCCACACCACACAGCTCAGCTGCAAAGCCCTCATTTAAAACACGGCATTGTGCCTGTAAAGGAAAAGAAAATTTGTATTGTTTTCCAATCATGGCTTGATGTTTTATAGGGAACTTCCAGCCACAGAAAGATTGCTCATGAGGAGCAGAAAGAGCACTGAAACAAGCAGCTGAGAACCTCACCCCTGGGAAGTAAGGGAGGTGGGATGATGGGGATCAGAAAGGGGAGGATGATTAAACACAAGTAGGAGTCCATGTCTCGGTCTTTGTATACACATAAATCAGTGGGGATGCTTGGTTAAATTACTTCTCATGCTGTTTTTAAACAAACTAAAAGATTACTTTCTAAAATGCCAAAATAAGCCACGATTTTAGCACAGAGTTGGAAACTGCAATCGGATTTCCAACTTTACCTTGACTGGCCACCTCAGGGCCACACTCCAAATGGGTTCTTTTCTCTTGATGTATGAAAGTACTTTTTTTTTTATTATTATTAGCCGTAAATACAGCATTCTTTTCAACTCAGAATCCCCAGTGGGAGACTTAGTGGTTTCAGCTTGTATAATAATAGCAGCACTCAGAAAAGTTGCTTCCTGTTGATTAGACATGGAATATTCAGCATAAAACTGCGAGCAACAGATTCATGACTTATTCAACAGCTGCACCCTAAGCACAAATTGTGCAGAGTTGGGTAATTAACATATCAACAACAACGTCTTCTTCAAACCACACATCCATTTAAATGAAGCCAGCTCTGAGGGCAATCTGTTGTTTCTCATAACCTTGGTTTTTCCAGGTATTGACAGAAATATGCCAAATAGACAAATCTGCACAGAGAAAACTGCTGAGTGTTTCATTTGGAAGCAGAGTTCTCACCATAACACTCTTGGGTCCACATAGCCTTGACCCATATCTGTATGTTTTGCCTTCATCCTTCTACAACCAAAGCTTTGAGGGTGTAGCCTGTAACACTACACCTGTTTCTCTTGCGCAGCCTTACTATGAACTTGCTGCATCTTTTCCAATATGCAAAAAAAAAAAAAAAAGTATTCTCTTCAAGCCAGGAAACATGTGTGGTCTTGCGTGTCATCTGGATGCATACTTGCTCTTTGCACTACATGTCACTTAGGACGTTCCATGACAGGAAGTTTGAGCAAGCTGGGGCCCTTTTGGCTCTGCTTTCTTTCACATTTCTGTCTTAGAGCCACATCTAAGATGAAATCCAGTTTAATTCCAACAAAAATTCATAATAATCAAATTAATAGCTTTAAATAAAATGCAAACTTTGTACTACTTTATTTTCCTGCACAAACAACGCTTTGGAGTCTGCAAAGCAACAGGCAGTTCCGCGCACGCAAACTGTCAAGACGAGAGGATGAATGCGCTCAGATTTTGAGACAGTGCAATCTATTTGGTCGACTACTTACAAGATATGAGGTCTGCCTGTCCAGAAACACGGAGTCACCCATCATCGACAATAAATCTCCACATAAAACAGGCAGTCAGAATGAAGGAGGAATGTAGGAGGAGAATAAATTACATCCACAGTCCATAAAAGTGTAGGTGCGTTAATGTGGAAAAAAAAGTATCCGTGATTCACTTTACTTTTCTCTCTTCTTTTTTCAAGGCAGTTTGGAATTGAGTTTCTTTATAAAATACACCAGGGTACGCGTGTTAAAAAACCGACTGCCCAGAAAAGGACACTGCGGTGCGTCATGCGTAAAGGATCCATACTGCGCGCCCCGCAGATTCTGAAAGCAGATGCTGGAGTGGAGAGAAGAGGCAAGGGACAATAGAGCCAAGTGTGCACTGCTGACCAGGTAGTATCCTGCAGAGATTTTCAAAATAAAACGTACTTCTCTTTTTTTTTAACCCAAGAATACAATAAGATGTCAATTTTTACTCGTGAAAATAACATTTTGCATGCTTGCTTTAGCCATACACGCTACTTTTAAAGCTGCAGTTATTTATATAAAGCATTTAGTATGTTTATTTTAATTAGTTTACAACCAATTTTCCATATGTATGAAGTCAGGTTTAAGATTAAATTTAAAAGTTGGGTCTTTCTTTGCTTTTATTTTGAAGGCTGGCATAATTTTTTCCCCCATTTCATTTTCTCATACTGTAAGCCCCCCTCCAACAAACAAAAATACAAGAGGAGAGGGGTGGGAGGGGCACTTGAGTGAGAAGCAGCTCTCTGATTATCAACAGCAGGGCTGCTCAAATGTTTTCATGTCACTGACCCACAAATGGAGCACTGCTCTTGATAAGATTGTAGTGCATAGAAACCCCCATGCAGGAAGGCTGCTTAGGAAGCAGACTTCACTCCACATGGAAAAGCAGCAGTATTAGAATTTCCCCAAAAAATTTTAAAGATTTACTCTGGATAAATTAAATTTACTTTAGTTGGATCAAGTGGAAAATATATTATTCAACCTTCTTTTTGTAAGGTGTAACAAGGTTCTTTGGGTAGAAGGATTTGGGGAAATAAATAAGCTTACCAAGCACTCCACAGAGCCAAACTGGATGCAGATTCTTCAGATGTAATTACCAGCAGCCATTGTAGTTTATTAGCTTTTTTAAATACACTTTTAAAAGGGACCAATCCGCCACTTTGAGATCCTAAACAGAAGGGCAAACATATCCATGGGTTTTGTAATACTTCACGTCGAACCAGTATTAGGCAACTATGTCAAAATACTCCACTTACATTCAGCCTCATTATAAAAGCAGAAGTTAGGCAAAATCTGATTTCATCAGGGATATGGCTGCTGAGAAACGAGCCAGCGCTACACGCACACATAAACGCTTGAGTTAATGGAAACCATCTGCTTTCTTTTGTTATTTTTATTTTTTTTTTCCTTCCCTTTTCAGAGTTGGACACCGTGCTTTTTCTTATAATTCAATCTACTAAATGTGTGAATGAGTCAGTAAGCAAGAAAAGCTTGAATCTTTTCCTCTTTATCAGATTGGAGACAAAACCATTTGAAGAATGCAGAGAAGTTAAAAGGGACGCTTATTCTGAAAGAGGGAGATAACAGATAGACTCCAGAGAACTGACTGGGCTGTAAAGTAGCTGCTGTGATGTATTGTAAGGGAGTCTGTGGGTATCTCACACTGGCATCATGAAAACACGTGTGGTGTTATAAGATTACAGAAGAAAGAGAACCTGTTTGTTTGTTTTTTTACAGGATGGGTTTATCAGATCTTGTCTAAATGAGGTTTAGAGTGTTGCAAGTTTAGAACATAAGATTGAATCAAACCGGAGCAGAAAGTGGTTAAGAATGTGAGCAATTACCACAAATCTTTTTATGACCATAACAAATAACATTTACCTGTTTTTTTACTCAATTTGTGAATTATTTGAGAGGGCTTCTAAAGTTTTGATACCACTTGACTCTTTCCTCGTGTTTTTATATTGACAACCACAACCCTCGCTGTATTTTAGTGCCTTTTTTAATGTGATTAAAAACACATAACGCTGCATATTGTGCTAAAATATTAGTGTAACTTATAAACAGTTTTTCTTAACAAACCCCCTTTGAAATGTCTTCACAGAACAAACCACATTTGGGATCGGAGTGAAGTATTGATTTCAATTTTTGTTTTTTTTCCTCCAAAAAATAAATTACTACAAAGTGTTGATCATATAAAACACCAATAAAATGCATTGTTTATTGCTGTAATGTGACTAAATGAGTAGAAGCATTAATAGCTTTGCAAGAGCATACATAAAAAAAGGTAACATTTCTGTCCTGATATGGACACCGAAAAGCTGCAAACACTTTAGATCAGACTCGCCGAGATTTAGGTGCAATGCTTCGCTGCTTTGGTCTGCTTTTAGATATTTGATCAACAGCTGCAGGCAATTTGGCTTAAGCATTACCACACTGACTAAACAAATTACTCACCAATCAAAACAATGCCTGGTCCAAAACCAAACAGTTGTTTTTCTGCTTTGTGCTATTTGTGTTGAGAAAATTACAGGTTAATTACTCTGTAAAGTGTGTTAGAAACGTGTGATCTTCATAGGGATTGCAAAATAGATACAAATGTGAGTCTTTACTGTATCTTCTGCAACACCAAGAGGATCCTCAATGTAGAATTTGCATTTGGAGCTATTAGATGCTAATTTTCAGGCTCAAATTTAATTAATTAATTAATTTAAACAAGTCTTTAAGGAGCAAAAGCTCAAAGTCCCTTTAATACTTTAAAGCGTTTTTGAGCAAAATACTTTGAATGTCAACATTTTTAAGACAACAGTGTAATTGGAGGATCGAAAAAGACTTTATTACTTTAAAATATGTTTAAAAAAATGTTAACCAAAGTTGTTTTTTTTTAAATAGGGTTTTAATTAGTGCTGCAACTAACAATCTTTTAGCAAATTGATTAATCTGTCAATTATTTTTTTCAATTATTCGATAAATAATCAGATAGCAAAATATTCCTTAAAGAAGACTTATTATGTAATTAAACCGGGTAAAACTTAAAGTTTTCCACTTTTTTATCTAAATGCAAAAAGTTTACATACTTTATTTACAATCTGGTATAACTATACCGGTAAGTGGGTTGCTTGGTCAGCTAAAGGAATATTTTAGGGTCTCAATTTAGACCGATTTAGGGGTCTTAATCGATTACTAAATGAGTTGATGATTATTTAAATAATTGATTTATGACGATTAATCCGATTAATTGTTTCAGCCCTACTTGGAACATTAGTGCTGATAATGGACTTGTAGTTTTTACTTTTTAAATTTAGGTTATAACTTTTACAGTTAAGTTTTTAATTCAATGTAACTTTTTCTCAACTTGATTTACAGTAGTAACATATCATCCAAGGGTTAATTTAATTGGTGAAATACCAAAATGACATGTACCGCCATGTATTGGTATCTTTGCTGAATGTCCGGATAAAAATCTGGACCTCACTGAGTGACCAAGTGACCAAACATTATAACTTGCCCTATAAAGGGTTAAACAGAATATGTTCCTCAGTCAGCTGCAGGCTCATATGAACATTGTTTCTCATTTGACCAGAGGTGGATAATCCAGGTCCAGAAAGTAAAAGGCCTGTACAGAGTTCAGTTCCAACCATCTGCCTTTCCAGCTCCACAATGCAAACTAATCACCTGAGGGGCTAATCACCTGGTTGAGTGAACAGGATGAAGGGAAACAAGGCAGGGTTTTTATTTTCTGGACCTGTATTATCCATCTCTGAATTTGACTTTAGCATGAAAGCCTGATTTCTTCTGCTGCAGGAGCGATCTTGATATAAAGTATTCCAAGGAGTATGAGTGATATACTGCACATACTGTAGTGGTGCAAAATAAAAATAGCTGTATCCTAAACAGACATGAAACTAAGCTACAATTTGCCTTGGGCAGCAAAGGTCTTAAAATGTCGAGCAAATTGTTTTGATTTGCATCTGGCTCAAAAAAAATCACAGCTTTATATGCAAACTGTTTTTTTTTCCAGCTGCAACCATCAACCCCACTTGGCAACAGCCAAGTGGACGGTTAACAATGCTGGCATAAGCTTTAGTGTCTAAAACTATTTACAGATTAGAGTACAAGTAATAATGCAAAAGGTTCACATTGCCATGCTGCTAAAATCATTTTCAATTTCAAACTTTAGCCTTGCCAATCATTTTTAATGAGAATTATGAGCTCAGCTAACCGTACCAGCAAAAATCTTATATGGCTTTTTACAAGATTGTTTATTTGGAAGGTGCAGCATCTTTCCAAAAGCAAGATGCCTGAGTTGTGAAATCACTCCATTAACTGGAAAGTATTTGGGTTAAAGTGGTTTAGGAAGGACCAGTAAATGACAGGGAAAAATCTGTGCGGGCCTTTGATATGTTTATTAAACACGAAGCAAACTGTCGCAAGCTTTGAGAAGGCAACATTTCTGTCTCTAAGAGGATGGAGAATTAAAACTCCAAGCATGGTAGAAGCTGTGAACATTTTTTAATAATGGAACTATGTGAATAACGTCTTTGTTTAATGACACTCCTGCAGCTCAGGGAATTGTTGGTTGAATAACTACTTTTTTATTATTCTAATCCAACTTTCCCAGATTTTTAGAATTTTCACAGCAATTTCAGATGTGCACAATTTTGCTGCAGAAAAAAAAACATATTAATTAAATGCAAGACATGTAAAATAATCCATCGATATGCACAATTGCTGGATTAAGCATACATACGCTACGAAACTACGCATTATTGCAGGTTTTTACACATCTGTGCGCTTTTTGAGTGCAGCCCACACATCAGTTGATGAAAATGTTTTATGGTGGCCGCAATTCAACCAAATTAACCAAACATCCTTAGCAACACAAGAAGGCACTTAGAATAAATCTAAATAATGGTTGCTATGATTCAAAATAAAAATAATCATTTCCAGGATGAAGAATGTTTTCATAAAAGGTAAAAAATGTATGAAGGTTGTGCGAGTGTGCTCAACCCTAAATTAATGCTCTGTTGAGTGCAAGGGAAGTTTATTTACATAGCGCTGTTGACAGACAAGATAATCCAAAGCGATTTGCAGTAAATAACATTAAGATTGGAAGCTTTTCTTTAAAAAGCGTCTGAAAGCACCATTTGAATAATTTCAGTCTCACATCTTGACTTTTAATATTTGACCAAAACTCTGATTCATATTGTGAGATTATGTTATCCCCAGCAGATTATTGTAACATGTAGATTATAAGCACCTTTTAGTTCTTGTCAAATTACACAAAACAGATCAGCTTTTTTCATTTGAACTAGACAGAATATTGATTGCACTGAAGAGAGATTTTATTTTAAAATGATTAACAACCTTTTTTATATCCGCTGTATCTAAAATTTTAGCACCCGTTTGATATTTTATGTTCTTTAGAGATTTACTGCACATTCTCCTGGCAGATATACACATTATAAAGCATCGGGTTGTTTTTTGCAGATCTGTGAAATTATGTGCAACAAATAATCTAAATCATGAAATTTATTGGGCAAACTTTTTTACTTCTAAGGCATTATTTGAGAACTAGGTTATCAGTTTGCCTGGATTCAATTGCTATTTGGTTTCTTAAAGTTGTGTTTCTTATCAATAATGGTGATAAAATAGGATTGATAGTAGTATTATTTGAATATTAATATAAACTGATAAATGATGCTACTATGGTTATTATTAGTAGTACTACAACTAATACTCTCATTACTTTTGCTATTTATTGCTATGGATATAGTTGATAACATTATCTAATAATATATTTATAGAGAGTAATTCTTCAGTTTTTTCAGCAAAGGGTTGAGATTAATTCGGCATTGTCTTCTTCCCATTCCTTTTGAACACTTTTCTTTTTCAGCTTTATCTTTTGTTTCCCTTTGTTTCAACACTCTTCTGTTTTTAATTATTGTCTTATGTTCAAACAAGAGTCCATTGACCAGTTATGAATTTGCATTATATAACCTGAATAGATTTTTGTCTTTTTTTTCTCTCATTTATATAGTGGAAGATGAAGACTATGACATTGCAACCACATTTTTTTCCACCCTATTAGTTTATGCTCTTTGTGTTTTTTATCTCGTTCTCTCTGATGTTGCACTTTGAACTCCATTTTTACAAGACAATACTACAAAGTGTTCTAAAGAAGTGAGGCGAAATGGATAGCGTGGAAGGTAAACTCCGAGCATATGTAAACCAATTTACAGCAGGAGCTACACAAAGCAGCTCGGGGAGATGACCTCAGAACTAGGGAATGTGTGCATGTGTTTGTGCGCACAGATGAAAAAGAGGGAAAACTGCAGACATACGCTCTCCAATTAAATTGCAAGGTAAAGAGTGGATGCAAAGTTAAGAAAACAAACCAATTACATCTTGTTCAGGGTGTATGACTTCACTTAAACACCAGATATGACCCTCAACTGGCAGAAATTACTTGTTTTTTTTCTTTTTTATAGTCGAATCACTGAGTGTCTTTTAAATCCAGGACACACAAGCACAATCATGCACACACTAAGTGACGACGGCATGGGTCTGGATTCAATCTGGATGCTTCCATCAACATGCCGCCCCACTTGTCCTAAATCTTTATGCTCAGTTCAGAAAGCCAAAGGGGAGGGAAAACAGAATAGAGACAGGCTGGAGGATGCAAGAGGAGAATTTCTGGGATTTGTCCTACTTTGCCATTTAACTCTCATCTACTTCCAAAGTCCATTTGATCATGCTTATTCAGCCCATACCTGCAGATCATTTGTTAAATGCACTATGGCTCTTTTTATGTTGAGGAAACACTTACCTACTGCATACCCTGTCTGAAAAATGTCATTCCTGAGGGCTTAAGGTTGATGAAAGTTATGCAATGTTTTGAAAATGCAACAAGTGGAAGGACCTGCAACAATGAACAGACTAGGAAGCTTCAGATCTACTCAGATAAGACTTGCTTGAATGCACGTAAATTTTGAATAGCTTCAGAGCAGTCAGAAAAACAGCTTTCAGTGGATTTCGCTTTGGTCACAATGGTTTCTATGCATATACTAACATGAAGAAGATCAATAGCTTCAAATGGAAACCAGAAAGATTCTCCTTCCTAAAATAATTTGAACCTATGTGTGAAGAGGAACAAATTCTTATGGATACATAATAGTCCTATAGAAAAGTTGTGAGATGTAAGACGTTGAGAACTTTTAAGGCTTGTCTTACTGTGAATAAAAGTCATAGGACAGTCACAACAACAAAGAGGTCATCAAATTTAAAATGTCAGCCCTAAAGTCGCCACTGGCTCACATACTATACATGCACTCATTGAGGATATCTTATATTTTACAAATACTTTTAAATTAAAGAGGGAGGGCAAGTTTTACAGAGTTTGAACATTTTGCTTTTTTGCTCCATAGTCAACTACCTGGCCAGCACACCTCTCTACTGGCACAAAGTACCCTAAACAAATGATTGAGACTCCTTTTATGTTAATTACATAGTAAGAAGTTGATAAGCTTGTGGTTCTGCTGAGGTGTAATGGAAATCCAGTTTGCTTTAACAACATCTGCAGTGCTAGTCTGGGGTTTCATGTTGCACCTTTTGTTAAAAAAAAAACAGAGGACATCCTTAAGTAAGAATTAAAAACTATTGAACAACATTCTTCACGGTAAAAGATGGACATCCAAAGAGTTACCATATCCATGTGTCACACATTGTAAAGAGAAACAGAGAATGCAAAAAGAATACCAATAGAAAACACAGAAATAACACATTAGCAGAGTCAAAGAAAGTCAAAGGCACCAATGCGTACATAAATAAGCATGTTAATAATACGTTTTGTCCCTTTGGCAGTGTGGGTAGGTGTCGAGTCCTACTGGAAAATGAAATCAACATCTGCATAAAGCATGTTAGGGGAAGAAGGTGTGAAGTGTTCTAAAATTTCCAAGCTGAGCTCAGTTTAGACTTGATAAAACATGTTGCACCAATGCCTGCAGAAAACAATGAATGACTTGGGAACTTTACTTTGGATCTCAAGCAGCTCAGAGTCTGTGTCTCTTCACTCTTCCTTCTGACTCTGGGGTACAGATTTTCCTATTGATTTTCATTGGTGGAAATGACTCCAATAAGAAGCCACCAATAAATCTCTTACATTGATCTGGGGAAGTTCTGAGATGTGTAAGGGGACTCTTGTATGTACAGCCACTTTGAATTCCCCTTACAGCATTTTAATTAGATTTAAATATGTTTTGAAAATCTTTATCAGTATATTTACTTTCCACAGTGGATGATCCATTTCAATTTCAGTTTTATTTTTACTTAAACAGATGGGTTTTTTTTAAAAACCATCCTACATCACATGGTAGAGTGTATGTCACAGTCTTGGTTCTGTTATGTTTTCTTTTGAGTATTCAGTTTTACTTTGCTCCATGTTTTCTAGTTTTATTGGTTTAATTCTTATTTTGTTGTGTTCTCTGGTTATTTTTCAGTTTTCAGGTTTTTATTTGTTGCCTTCTGCTACCCCCTTGTGTTCTCCTTTTTCCCTAGCTCCTTTCCTGTCTGCTCTCTCTACACCTGCTCCCAATCTGCTCGTTAGTCCTCTCTTTGTTCAGTCTCCCATAAATAGACTCCTTATGCAGTTCCTCTGTGCTGGTTCCTCGTCTAACTTCCTCCAACTCCGTCTCTCTGAGTCCTCCTCGTCGAGATTTTTTTTCCCCTGATGTCTCCATGGTTTCTGGTTTGTTTGACTTTTTTTCACGCTTGACTTTTTGGTTTCCTGCCTCTGTTTTCTGTGAACAGTTCATTAAATCATCAAGATACTCACCTGCGCCTCCCTGCCTCTGCATTTGGGTCCTCAAACCACAATCTACATCTGTGCCTTATAGTTGTTGGGTTTTTTTTGGATGTTTTAGTGAGATTCTGAATTTTGTTTATGCCAAATAAGTTTTGTAGTACCCGAATAATTAAATTTACACTTTTTGTCATAAACTTATGTCAGGGCTTTTCTTTTTTTCTTTGACCTGATGGCATTCCTTCTTATCCTCTTTCCATTAAAGTAAAACTTAAATAATCTTCTTTAAATTTTTCTTTTTTCATATAAACAGCATAAAGAGTCAGTGGTGACATGTAAGGGTTATTAGAGACTTCTTCTCTCCCTGGTCTTGCCCGGACAGCAAGACCAGGGTGGTTTAAAATATCCTCCATTTGTACAGTAAAATGACTTCTTTGAATCCCTCAGACTCATAAGTTGTAGCTTTTCTACCTGAAGGCATTGGCCAGATCTCTTGATCTTACTATGGTATTTACTTACCCTTCCTTCAAAAGTCTGGGGCACCCCAAAATAAACATCTTAAGCTTTAAAAGAACAAATATCCTTCAAAAAACTAAGCAACAAAGTCTTCACGTTCCTCTGATATAATGCAAGGATGTTTCATTATTGGGTGGCACTAAATAATATGAAAGATTTAGTTCTAGTTTTATTGCTTTAAAGGACGTATATAGCTTGAATATTCAATCTGGTAAATATGTGGAGACTGAGTAGTCTCCCTTTTTTAACTTCAATAGTAATGGAGTTGTAATCAATTAGCTTTTCATTGAATTTCTCTTCTTATAACCCAAGGTCTCTATCAAAACAATAAGCTGAGAAAAAAAAAAAACTGGCATTAACTATGCCCTTAATGCTTTCACTAATATTTCAGATGAGGAATTCAATCATGTTTTAGTTCCTATAGGGTAGATCTTCTTTCAGTGGTAATACAGTACCAGCCTTTCTTACCGCTGTTCCTGTTATCTGCTGATGTGACCTTATACCCTTCTGTCACAGCTGATGCAAACTTTCCAGTCAGCTCTTTTTCTTTGCTGGTTGGTTGACGGATTTCTTCCTGTGAATTCACTAATATTGCTGTGTCAGTTTTCCATAAGGGGGCTCAGTTGACAGGAGCTGTGATGTCCAATTCCGGGCTTTGATGTATAGGGATCCACTGTGGTTGTAGTTCTGCTTAAACACGCTTGATTTAACTAGTCGTCTGAAGATGCGTGTTCATCTTTCTTGTTTAGAAAAACTTGATTAGATCATACTGTCTATTTGATTCTTCCTTCTCTCTATATATAGCAAAATTAGCCAGTAATATGGAATTCTGAACATGTTGAAGACAACTTACTGAAATAAATGAGCATCAGAATGTGGAAGAAATGGGATTTAAATGGTTTTATGTTAGCAGTGGTTTCTTATGCAAGACTCATATCCAGAACCAGTTTTTCTATAAAGATTTTCATGTGCAATCTTCTCTTTGGTTTGGAGAGATTGGTCAACATCAAAAAAAGAAAAAACAGAAACAGTATATAGAAATTGTCTTAGTAGAATAAATAGAATAGAAAAATCCCTTTATTGTCCCACAATGAGGAAATTCTGGTGTTTACAGCAGCAAAAAGATTATAGAAAAAAAATTTTTCCCCCAATTTGGACCTTAGAAAAATGTATAAGAAAAACATACCAGTGAAAAGTTAAAAGATAAACAATAAAATACTGTACTGTAAAGTGTTTTAACAATATAAAACAAAAGGGAAAAAAAGTTAAAAAAAAGATGGAACGAAATTAGTATAAATGACTCAAAACAACCAAGATACAAGGATTACCATCTCTAAATTATACAATAACTTTAGATTAGGGGTGCTACAGCAGCAGAGAACCACACCAATTATAACTTAGGTAGTAATATAAAACCAAAGCTTCAGATCATAAATCAAAATAAGAAAATAACTGACTGGACAAATGTTGTCTCATTCGATTAGTCTTTTTTTATATAAATACTCTACATGGTCTAGAAGCAGCACTGTCTAAATGTCAGCAGTATTTTCTTTGAGAGCGTTCCTTTAAGATTTGGGAGTATCACATAGAGAGAAATGCATCGAAATACCCAAAACTTGGCAAATCCTACGTTTAAATTTGTAGGAGGCCTCTAATCTTTGCTACTAGAGCTACTTCAAGCGTGCTGACATCATTCCTGGACCCAAACCAGCTTCTGAGACAAATCAGGTTAAGATCTAACACAATCTTAGAGCAGCTCTCGTTCTCTAAATATCCAGAATCTTATAAACTGATTTAGTTTAATCTATAAATAGAGCCAGCAATTGATAGTAAAGTATGTTTTGAAGGCTTTTATTTTTTAATTTAATTGTCCTATAATGTATGTTGGTTTTTAGACCTATCCACATAATTACAAAAAATTATCATTAAGCATAAAAATGACCTAAAATAGTTTCTACAGTTCCTCCATAGTGCTTCGTTTAATAGGGTCCTAAGCTATAAAGTTTTCACTTAAAATAAGACAGAAAATACAGCCAGATATTAACTGAGACACTGAAATTTTTTATTTATTTATTTTATTTTTTTTACTGTAGGGCATAATTGACAACATATAAAGACAGAAATGCCAGGAATATTTTAGTCTATGTAGTCTATATATTTTAGTCTATGTAAATTATAGATAAATAATTATAGATAAATATATAAAAATTATGAGTTTAGCCAGTTTTTTTTTTTTTTTTTTTAAGTAAATACATTTTTTTTTTTTTTTTTTTTTTTTTTTTTTTTTTTTTTTTTTAACTGTAGGGCATAATTGTCAATATATAAAGACAGAAATGCCAGGAACATTTAAGTCTATGTAAAGAATATAGATAAATTATAGATAAATATTTATAGATAAATATATATAAATTATGAGTTTAGTCATTTTTTTAAAGTAAATAAGTTGTATTATTATTTTAGTTTTATTATTATTATTTTAAGTAAATACGTTTTTGATTTATTTTTTACTGATTCACTTTAAAAATGATGATTTTCTTTAGATATTTTTTACTTTTAATGATAATATATAATCATGTTTTCTGAACACCTGCGTTGTTTCCATGGATATAATTAGAAAGGGAACCATTCAGATGGAGCCCAGGTGCATTACAAAAACACCACCTGATTATTTAAGGGTGACTGAATGGCAATGTCTGTATAATTCAGGCAGTTTTTTTTTCAGACAAACATATTTAGTCTCTCAGCTTTAGCCCCTCAACACACACTAGCCATCACTGTCGTCAACCTCCTACGCCTCCTTAACGTCTTCTGCAACGACTGTTGCCATGGTGTCTTAGCTCTCCTGCTGCTTTGGACATCACAGTAACAAGGATGTGTGGATTTTGATGACGCTGTGCGTTATGACACATGGTTTTACATTCTCCATTTAGTATTCGAATGTGTTTTTATACCTCATAAGCCAATAATGACCTGTTTTATCACTGATGTATTATCATGCTTGGCTACAATATTATTCTCTCCTAAAGTTTTCACATTAAATCATGTTTTAGTATGTTTTCACAATAGATAGATTGTTTTGGTTTGCTAGTGTAAAATCCATATATATTCAGCCTGTGCTATTATTTTACACTAAAATAAAAAACTTTGCAACAAATTGCCTTAAGATGGTACTGCACTGTCCAGGTGTTTTATTCTCAGTATAAATCAAGCTCTTCTATGAAGACCAGAGGGGTTTGGTAGAGAATAATAATGAACAAACGGTATAAAAATATTCATATTCAAACAGGTCAGCGAGAACATGCTGTCAAAGTTTAAAACAATACTCCAACCTTTGAAAATAGTTGTATAGTCCAGCTATTACCGTACCTGGAGATTGTTCAGAGACTAGGAAAAAGAACCTTTAGAATGAAAGCAGCCATAACTGCTATATAATAATGGAGCTATTCTACAAAGAACTATGAGTAATCAATCTCCATCTCATAGACAAACACCTCCAAAAACTTTCTGAAGTATCTTAACACCTGTAGAAAATATTATCTCAAAGACTGATTTTATCACACCTTTCAACGTTTTGTTTTTTCTTTAATAAGACCATGCTTTGTGATCCACTTCCACATCTATCACATAAAATTCAGGTACACATTAAAATTTGTAACTCTAAAGAAAGAAAGTGTAAGAAAGGAACAAAATAATTGAGCATTAATGCTATTTTTAAGCGCTCTGATTGTTAAAATGTCAGCCCAGTCCTGTTCTACAAATTTATCTCTGCTACATTAAGCTACATTTTCCAAAATAACCCTAGGTTAATAATTGCATATCAGTGCACTGCAATGCATTTTCCACAAGCACAAAATATATCTTCTGTTAAATCACTGAAAACTTACATGCATACATATTGTTGTAAAAATTAAATGATTAATCAATTAATCTTTAAATGGGTTGGCTGAAAGTTAAATGTCAAGAATCATACCATCTATGGCAAAACCTTTTACATCGCACTCCTATCTTTTGCTCTGATTATACTGCCTGGCGAGTAAAAGGTCCCACCTCTAAATACCTAGTGGGGTTTGCAATAGCTTGGATCACAGAATAAGGTATTACATTACGTGATGTTCGTTTGCTGGCTCAGCTTTCTCAAGATGAAGAGCATCTCTTTAGGAAAATGTGTCCAAACAGATTTTTTATCCCTTTGAGTGTGTGTTCCTACCTAAGGGCTTGTGTTTAGGAATCTGCCATCATGATTTTTTTTAACTTTCAATGTATTAATGGCTGTTAATACGCTGAGGTTTGGAAAGTTGGATGTTTGGAATAAGTTTGACCATGTTAAACAAACAGGAGACTTATAGCTTCAGTCCTGTCCGATTCCCATCCCCTTACATTCGGTAGCAACTTTAGAAGTTACTTCTTAACATTTGAAGATTTAAAGCTGTTTGTCCCTAGATATAGCTAAGAGAAGATCTGCTCATCCAGGATGTAGCAAGAGAAGCAGGGGCCACATATAAATCTATGCTTCTTCTTGTTTCAAGTCAGTGTTCATGATTCAGCAATAAGATACAAAATGAGGAACACTCTCAGGACTGAAAAGACAAATGCAAAGGTTTGCCTCGAAATAAGTAAATGTTTTAGGTGGCCTAGTAAAAATCAGGACTAGATCTGTGTTAGATTCTGCCATATGATCTCTCGGGTTTATGTTAAACTTCTAAAGTGGCTCAATTTATGTAAATATGCAAGGTGAAATGAGGAAAATTATAATTTAAAAGGTGATTTTAGCAATTTTTTTATGCGATCTGAAATATTTAAATGTGATTAAAACAACAACAACAACAAAAAAAGGAATTAATGTATTGCACTCTATATTATGTATTAGAATTAGGGCTGCAACTAACAATTCTTTTGCAAATCAATTATTCTGTTGATTATTTTTTCGCTTTATTGATTAATAATCAGCCACAGTTTCTTTAAAGAAGACTTTTTTCGAAATCAACCCAGGTGAAACTCAAACTTTCACACTTGAGGAATTCTGGATAGAACACATTGATGGATGATTTTTTTTTTTTTTTTTTTATCTTAAATGCTAAATGTTTATATAATTTTTAAAATGTTGGCATAATTACTGCTCTAAGTAGGTTGATCTGTCAGCTAAAGGCATGTTGCATGTTTTACAGTCTCTATGCTCCAGTTAAAGATTAATCGATTACTAAATTAGTTGACGATTATTTCAATAATCGATTCATCGTTTTAGCCCTAATTAGCTAATCAGCATTAATCTATACTTTATTTATGTAAAGCAAAAAACAAAAAAAACAAAAAAAACAAGAAAAAGCCTCCCTGTTACCTTCTTGATCATGTTTTATCAGATTAAATCAAGGCCCTCCAGTGAAAGCAAGGCCATGTATATAGTGAGTAAACCAGCTGCATTGTTATGCTTGTTTCCACCTGTATTCAGTACAGACTGCTCACGATTGCACTTTCTCCACATGCAAATCAGCTTCTCTCACAAATGTTCGGGTCAGTACAAGAACAAAGCCAAACCTGTTAAACACGTAGTGAACCATTTTCTGACATTGTGCTGACCTGAGCTGCTTTTTATCCAGGTCACCTCAGAATGACCTCAATTAACTTTCCGGTGTAAACAAAACAGCTTTTCCCATGCAGATTATATCAGAACATTTCCAAACTATAAATACTTTTGACCTTGACAAGTAGCTTAAAAACTTGTCCTAATGTTTCAAGTATTAAAATTGTTCTTACCTGCTTATTTTTGCTGATTTAAATATTTCAAATAGTCAAAGTTTTCTGTAACATTTCTGTAACATTAAAGATTAAGATTTACAATTTTAAATGTTAATCCTCTTATTCAGTGTGAAGCCTGAATGTAAAATGTTACATCTTGAAAGTATTTTTGATTATTCCTGCTATTTTATCTCTTTCTAGTCTAAGGAAAATGGTTAATAAAAGTAGTCTAATGTGATACTGTATACTTCAAATGTCAAAGTCTTTGTATGCGTTCTGGATCAGCCCATGACCTCTCATAGCAAGACTCCATTCTGATTCAGGAACAACCAGCAAATAGACCAACAAGTCTTGCTCTTTTGAGTAAATCAAGCTTATCCCCATTTTGGTTTTGCTTTAGATCAAAGTTCTTGTTTTCAATGTATGTTGGATTACATTTAATCACTTAAGGGCAAATCTCAGGTGAATCTACACTTTATATCTAAGTATTGTTCAAAACTAGGGCTGGACGATATGTCAAAAACATCATTACAATAGTCTATACATTATAATTACCATATTGGTATCAAATTCTTGAAACAGTTCAACAGATCTAAATGCACATTTAACAATTACAAATTTAACTCATCATTCTCATTTTTTTTCCACTTTCTTTTCAACAGTATCAGATTGGTTTGATTAGCAAAAATGCAACAGAACCCCTTTTTAGATGTCACATGATCAACAACCAGATGTAACCATAAAAGATAAAAAAAAGACAACAGGAAATAACAGGAGGATGATGGCAACGATTTGTGATGAAAATGCAGCTACTGACTGCTTTATATTTTTCACTGCCTTATTTTCAAACTGGGTAAACAAACGAACCTTAATGTAAAAGCCAAAGTGGAAGTGCAGGAGCGTTTATATTAAGCGCTGATCAAATAGACCCAGCAGTAAGGAAGGAGGTAGGAAAAGGAAGCTGGATGCTTCCTATGGATGGCCCATTTAGCATAGAAACCTCTCCCCTGGCACACACTGTAGGAGCTAATTGTTTTCCATAATCACATACAGTAGGCATAGCCCACCTCAAGGACTTAAGCAATGACTCACTCTATGAAAGGTGAAGGAATAGAAGCTAGGAACTACAACTTGTGCTATTTGAACTGTGGGATTTTTCACCAATTCCTGCACTAAATTAGCCAAATTAATCATAACTAGTTTTAAAATATAAACTGAGGGTTGCCATTGAATCCTAAAGCAGTTTGCCTTAGCTTTGGCAGTGATTTAGCAATTTTTTAAAAGATTTTTTTTGTGAAGATTTCTGACCTTGTCTCATACTCATAACAGCCACGGCTACCTTAGTGCCTTCTTTTACTTCCTATTTCTTAATGAAGCTTTTTTTTGCATTTTTAGTCTAGTAAAACAAAAGTACTTTTTTTCCCTGGCAACAGTAAATATTAACAACACAAGAGCACATATTAAACCTTTTCTAGAGCAAGGATTAGTCTATTTCGTGAATCATTTAAGAAACCATATCATAGATATTTCCAATCAGTTTCCTATCCTACACTGAAAGAAAATGCAACAGTTTTTGGCATTTACTTAATTATATTTAGTTACTTCCACACAATTATTTCATGTTAGCAGGTTAGGACATAAATGTCATGTCTTGGTTCTGTTGTACTTTACTTTGCTCCTTTTTTTCTAGTTTTATTGGTTTAATTCCAGTTTTGTTGTAATTTCTAGATTTATGTTCTCATGTTTTTCTGTTGTCCTCTGTTGCCCTCGTGTGTGTGTGTGTGTGTGTGTTTTCCTTTCCCCTTGCCTCCCTCGTTGTCTCCTCTCACACCTGCTCCTTGTCAGCTCGTTAGCCCTCCCTTTGTCTGTCAGCTACATATACTCTCCCTCTGCAGTCACTCCTTGTTGGTTCCTTGTTGTTGTTGGTCCTGTCGTCGCTGTTGTCGTCTCACCTCGTCTCTCCCTGGCTCCTTGTACGCGTTTTCCCTTGATGTCTCCATGGTTCTGGTTAGTTAAATTTTTAGTTGGATTTTTGGACTGCCTTTGTTAACCATTTTCATAATTAAACTACAAGTATTCACCTCAGCCTCTCTGCCTCTGCATTTGGGTCCTCCAAACCTCAACCAAGATGTGACAATAAAGCAATTGTGTTAAAGTAACTAAATATGATTATGTAAATGCCAAAAATGCTGCATAATTTTTTTCAGTGTATTAGTTTCCTATCAGTGGTGACAAGCTCACACTTAGCTCTTTTATTTTCTCTCTCTTTTTTTTTTTATTGGCTGTATGCCACAACCAGGTCTTCTTCTATTCTGACTATGATGTTAACAGCAATGAGGAAATATGTTAGGAGCAACACAAATTCTAGGCAGTTAATTAAAAAACAGTCCACATGCAACATTTATTTTAACATTCTCAGGACATTTTTTTAACATTCTCTGTGATGGATTGGCAACCTCTCCAGGGTGTACTCCACCTCCCGCCCGGAGACAGCTGGATATAGGCACCAGCACCCCTAGCGACCCCTCTTGGGATAAGCATGACAGAAAATGGATGGATGGATGGATTCTGAGGACAGCTTTTGCCTATTCTCTTTAGAAAAGCTAACCATTAGATATTAGATTTTTGCACCATGACTCCTTAATTTAGTGAATACCATATCTCAGCTTTTTTCTGCATAATATTCTCATTGTTTTAATTTGGACATAAAACTGGTTTTTATTTGGACAAAGTAGAGATTGAGATCTACAGATAAGGCTTTGTTGTTATTTTCAAGTTTCACATGAGAATCTGGAACCCATTTTTTTAATTCATTTTCAATATTGTTTTATTGCCATGATAACTTTGCTGCATATGCATGCACAGAACCTGCCAATGCACCACATGTACTGTGGAGCTTGTGTACATAACTGTATAAACATCATATGTAGGTTATGTATTGTCTGTGTAGTTGTGTAGTCACCTGTTCTGCAGTGAGTCAAACCTTTACCAAAGGCAAAACGAACAGTTCTTCTTTGCTCACGGGATAAATATTTATTCTGCAGTATAAACACGGCGGCCTTCTAGGAATGCTCTGTTCATGAGCTTTGGAAACGATAAGAGTTGAAAAAGACAAAACTTCTGCTTTTGTCAAATGGGAAATGGAAAATGAACTCTAAGAATCATCAATGCATAACACAATCAGATCAAAAATGATGCCAAACATAACTAATGCAATCAGTATGGCAATTCTAACAACTTTTAATAAATCATTTTAAATATATGTAAGAATTATATAGTCAAAAAACTGTTTAAAAAGCCCACATTTAAAGGTACAGCGAAGGATTTTCTTTTTCCAGGTGGATCATCAAAATAAGTGGTGGTCAGTCTGACACAGTGGAAAAATTGTAAATCTTCTTTTGGAAAGTAAGCTTGTATGAGCGATGGAAACAGCAACGTTTAAACAGAGCGTGCACAAGGAGAAATGCGCTGGTGCATGCTCTTGCACCAGTTTAATAGGCATTTTCCTCTCAGGAGAGGGTACAGAGTTGTGCATGTGTGTTTTTTTTTTTTTTTAAGTGGAGAGCGCAGGTCCTTTAAAAAATTTGCAAAAAATCCTACATAATAGATTTGAGCTGCTTTGGAGAAAAATGAAAATAAGCAACATGAACCAAATTAATTTTAGGATGAATAAAAAAAGGTGACTTCTGGTTTAAACTGAGCTTCGGAGCTTCTCTGAGAAATTATATTTAAGTCACTTCGAACAAAGCGTTGTTGGTGCTAGAACAATGGCCTTGGTATATATTTCAGGAGCTGGGGATCTGCTAAGATTATTATCCTCAGCATTTCTCACCTTTACACAAAATGGTGCAAGAAAAATATTTAAATGTTAGGGCTGCTAGACTAAATGATAATGATTATTAAACTTTATTGATCTCACATTGGAGAAATTTAACTCTGCATTTAACCCATCCCCTTGGGGAGCAGTGGGCTGCCATTGTGGGGCGCCCGGGGGAGCAGTGTGGGGTTAAGGTCTTGCCCAGAGAGCCAGAGTGGCAGTCTGTGGGAGTGGGGCTCGAACTCAGAACCTCAGGATTCCAAGCTCTATGTCCTAACCACCTGCTGACTGGTTGTAGATATTAGAATGGCACCATCAACTCAGATAATGACCTGTTAAAACTAGTATATATAGACTATTGTCTCGAAAGGCAAAACTTGCTGAGACCACTTTAGGTGTCACTCCTGTTAGCTAAAAAAGACGGCTTCCTGGATGGGAGTAGCTCTTTGGTGTCCTAGCAATGCTTGCCCACCAGTCTGTGCCCAATGTCTCCATTTTATTGAATTTCTCTACTCATTGGGGGTGATTGTTCCAACTAGTTCCATTTCAACTGCATAATGTCAGTTTGAGTCAGAAATAATCATCCTTGTGTGACAACTGAAACTTGGTTTGCTAGCTCTTAAAAAAACTGGGTTTTTTAATGATATAAAGTCCCTAAATAAATAGCCTGGTCTACCAAAGTTAGCTTTACACATTTGGATAACTCTGGAGTTCCACTGCCACTGTTTGATCATAGCAGCGTAGAGCTGATGTGAGCAAAAGATTGTGTTATTTGACACAAGCAAAAAATTTGAAATGCTTCTGTGATCCAAGTATTGAAAAATCTGCAAAATGAAGGCAGTAACAAGAAATTGGTCAAACCTGTGTGCCAGTGGGTGCTGTAACACTCTTTTGATGATAATGCTATCTGGATAATAAGATAACCTATCTTGCGGTCTTCCAAGTATGGGTTCTCAACTAAATAGCCTCCTAAAAGGAGGGAACTCGACTAAGTAGGATTTCATTTCCGTTCTTTTTCTTTATTTGAGGCTTTTTTTTTTTATCTGAAATATATTTTACCAAATATAAACCTTGGATTTTTGCTCATCCATAATATCACGCAGGACCCTTTATTCTAAACAGCTGGATGTGCTGTCCCAGTTTTAAAGGTAGGAAGGACCCATGGGAGAATAGGCACAGAATTGTAAGTAAAGAAGGACAAAGTAAAGGGAGCAAGGGATAATACAGTACAAGAACAATGATGAAAATGGTGAGAGAATACAGTATAAAAGAATTTAACACAGGACGTAATTGGGGGAATATATAAGAGAGGAATAGATGCTGGTCACAATATAAATAAAGTATCCAAAAGATGGTTGGATGGATGGATGGATGGATGG
>NW_015151002.1:485995-512433 GCF_000732505.1 Cyprinodon variegatus | reverse complement strand
TGGAGAACACACTTAAATTCCAGCCTGTTAAGAAATCTCACAAATATCTTTTTGTTCTTTTTTTTTATGAAGTTTGTTTTTTCGTGTTGATGCAATGCTATAAAAGGCCTTTGGCATCCTTAAAGATCTAAAAATAAATCTTTCCAATTCATCTCCCTTTTATCTAAACTTGTGTGTTGTCTGGTTTTTTGGAATTGTCCGAAGTCATAAGAAGCATGTAAGCACACGTTTTTTTCTTCTTTTTTTTTTTTTTTTTTTTTTTATCCAAACACTCACTTAGACACACAGGGAGGTTTCATGTTCCCAGGAGGGATTTCATTTTTCAGACAGCATTGTCGAGAGCCTTAACATGAGCCCCAGTGTTTGTGTTTTTATGTGACTGGTTAGAGGTGAAGAACCAAGAAGTAAGATGTGAAAAAAAGGACAGGAGGTGGGGGTTGACAGATCCATCTCATCTCTTTTTCTATCTCTGGAATGCTGCTGGAATCCAAGCTTGCCTCCCTTGTTGGCTCTACGCACACTCCCAGCTCCTCATATCATGCTACAAAGCTTGTGCACCCACTGCAAAACTTATTCCTTTGGTTGGGTCATTGTAACCATGAAATCACTGATTAACAGCTGGAACTGTGCAGCTGATACAGAGCTTAGATCATACTACTTGTGTTTGAGAGGGAGAGAGAGCATTTGTCTATCCTTGGGTCAAAGCACTGGCCAGCACAGATTACCTCGCATTTATACAATTAACTTTAACTGTAAAATCAATGGTTGCCAGACTTCGCCTTTTTTTGTTGTACTTAAAAACCTACGGCCTTGTAACAAAGACATGTCTATGTATTCTGTTTAAGTAGAGTATATGGCCTCTATAATCACTACACACTGTGACTCAAGTTTATCTGAGATTGTGCAAAGCTTCCTGGTCCCTGTAAAAGTCAAAACAAGTCTGACTTATGAGCTCTCTCTCTCTCTCTAATTTTGTATTTGGCTTCCAGGTTTAATTGTTTCACATTATGACTTATTCATCAAAAAGTTGAATCATTATTTGACTATATTAAAAATTAAAAAGTTAAAATATGTGAAAGAAATCTAAAAAATTCAAACACAAGCAGAATTTATACCTTTATTTATAATTTAGCTAAAAACTGTCCTTGCAAACTCTCCTTGCCCAGTAAGGAAACAAAAATACAATAACAGCTTTTGCTGAAATTACAGCTGCAATTTTGGTTTGATAAAAATTTGGCATAGGAGATAGATCTAAATATCCCCACAAATTAACTGAATATAACACTGTAGTTTGAGTAAAATATTCTAACTCATAAATATACTTCTCCCACAAATATTCCATGGTAGTTCCAGCAGTATTTGACAGTTTTGCTAGAATGTGAAACTTTCTAAAGGGTGCCAAGATTTTAAGGATGATCTTTTGATTTCCTTACTCTTTAAGATGCAGTTAAGAAAATTTAGTTTTCTCTGCCTAAGCAAGACTCTACATAAACGTTTTGACTTCTAGTAAGTTTAAATGTTTTTAATAATAGCTTGAAAATCTTTTGTCACGAGGACTAGATTTGGGCTCCCTTGGTTTAATTTGTCTCCATCAGATTAATGATCTGTCTGCATAAATTCTTGACTTAACGTTGATTTTTTTTTTATATATATAGGTGATGCCAATTTTAAATGCTTTCGAGAAAAACCCAGAAGAGCAGTCATGCAAAAGTTGAAGAAAGAGGAAAAGTAATTTCTTTTCTCATTATGAATGTTTTCTTGAAGAGAGCTTTCACTGTCATTGCATTGTTCAGGTTATCTTTGTTTCATTGGAAAAAGATATTTAAGCAACGTGAAGAACATTCTTTGGAAATTACGAAAGTGTCACCTCTTCTGAAGCTAAATCTATTGCAAAGGTTCAATAATAAATAACAGGCATTATAAATGTGAGCCAATAACATTTTACACAGATAATCTCATAAGAACTACTATCTTCAAATATAGTACTTGACCTTGCCTTCAGTAACTCAATTTACTTTATTTATATAGCATCAATTCCCAACACAATTCATCTCAAGGAACTTTACATAGTAAAGTCATTGTGGTCATAAACTGGTTATATCTTTTCATCAAGGAATCCAAGTTGATTGCATCAAGTCAATGACTTTGCAGGATTCACTCTTGCTAGACGAGCATGAGATAAGTTTAGATATTCCCCTGCATTGTGTCATTAATTGTACAGCAATCACTCTCATCGAGCATGCTTGCAGCGAGAGTGCAAAGGAAAAAGTTCCTTTTAAACAACCAGCAGAACCAAGCTCAGTGTGAGCTGGCTTCTGCAGAGTGCTGTACAATGCTATGATGAGGCCTAAAACTGGACTGACACTCTTTTAAAAGGTCATTACAGTAGTGCTGTAGTTAAGAAAACACCAACTGAGATCAAGGAGTACCAAGACAAGGCCAAAACATTTAGAGGTCAAGACAATATGACACTTAGAGGCCAAAAACATGACAGGACCAAGAACATATAAGGTCTTGGTCTTGTCTTGGTCTCGACCTCTAAAGATCTTGGCCTTGTCTCTAGCTCTGTACTCTTGGGTCTTGGTTGGTGTGGTCTTCACTACAACACTACATTATAGTGTAAGTGCTTACACACTTGATTAGCAAGACTTTTTAATAAGAACTATTAGATACAGGTCTATAATTTATCAAGTCTTTATGATCCACTGAAGGTTTATAAAGTAAGGTTTTAATTACAACTACCTTACAAGCCTGCGGTGTATATCCCTGTATAAGGAACAGATGGTGATTAATTATACCTTAAATGGAGGTGGAAATCAGAGGGAATATTTCCTTAAATAATTTGGTTGGAACTGGATCCAACATACAAGCTGAAGGCTTAGATGAGGACAATTTATTCAAGTTTATTTAAGTGAAATATTATTTAACTACCATTGGGGAAGGTTTAATGATAAGATGGCCAGGGGATCTTTAAACATTTAACAAACAATTAAGACCAAAAGATTTTTTAAATACATGTCTATAATAACATATCCTCTTTTGGTGAATTAGGACCAGGTTTTTATCATAAAATAAATAATCATAAATAAACAGCAATCAAGAAATTTTATTTTAAAAAAAAGATTTTTTTTTCAGTTAATCTGAATTTTTTTATTTTTTTATTTAAACGCCATGTAATATGCATTTTAGATAGGCTTCTATGCAAGCAAGGGAAGATGCACTTGAACACAGAAATCAAAGGTGAACTTGTGCTGCATAGTTATTAAAACATGCAAATGTTCTCTGTAATTCCTACTGCAAATCACCCTCATACAGAACATTTTGCTCTTGTAGTGTCAGGGTAGGCAAGAAAGATGTTGAAGGTGCAGTAACTGACGTTTCTGTACTCCAACTTTGTTGCTATTTTCCCGTCTATTTATGCTTTGAGCTGAAGTTCCTCACATCTAGATTTTTTTTTTCCATTGCCTAGAACTTGTGCCGACTGCGTCAGAGGCTTTCGACATATAAACTATCTCCTGATGCTTACGTTTGAGAAAGATGCTTTCTTTGTTCTCACTCCTACAGCCGGGGTCAGGCAGTTGTGTTTACATCAGTGATCAGTTGCCGTGGCAACAGACTAAGCCTCGCAGTCAGAGAGCTGGAGGAAGCCTGCAGACTTGGATGGAGACATCATTGAAAAATGAAATGAAACAGAAAATGTGACGCATTTTTTGGTGTTTGGGGAACTGCTTTTTCTTCTAAGCTCGTAAAAGAACAGAGCATCCCTCACTTTGACCTGTTCCATACGTGTGTGCTGCTGTAGGAAATTGAGATACTGTGTTTTTCTTTGAAAGATTCAAATAGCTTTTTAGGCAACAGTAAATCTTTCTGAAACTTTTTAAAAACTTAGAAGAACAATAATATTCATGCATCTTCATGCATCTAATATAGATAGCCACCTTATTTAGCCATGTGTGGTTATGACTGGTCCTTTCAGTAGCTGCCTTCCACTGTTAACATAGGGAAATGGAAAGATTTAATAACTCCATGAAGCCAAAAACAACCCAAACATGCACATCACGGCACACACAAGCTCAGACACACGCTGCAAGACTGCAGTAAGTCATTTCAGAACCTATTAAATCTCCATTAACACGCAGCCTCCCTGCTAACCACACTTAATCTAACCCAGGTGTGTGTTGAGTGTTTTCACCTTCTTCCTTCTCTGCCCAGCCATCCTTCTTGCCTATTTCTTACCTCCCCAAATCCCTAACTCCCCGCTGGTCCAAATCTGCCATTCCAGAAAGTCCCCTTTTTTTCTGCCAACACAAAACATCATTTAATTAAGTCAAATTATGGCAAACTACTTCTCCCAGGGAACTAAGTAAAGTCATTTTGCCTTCACTCTAAACAGGACAGCTAATGCTTTCACCTGACTTGTCTTTCCTTCAGATATAGACATCCTTTTTTTCTGCCTTGATCATCTGCAATGTTCCCAAGAGAGAGCCAAAAACAGAAAGCTATGTAGAATGAAGGCATAACATCTGTTTTCTATTTAGCCAGTTTTTTAATTATGAGATTGAAAGATGATGCACTGTGACAAGAGGCTTTTAAAAGCAATCTACAGACTGAAGGAAAATTGTGATCCGTTCAATTGTTATCCCTCTCTCTATTAAGGGCAACCTGCTTTCACACAGACACACTCATTGCATGTTTTATGGGGATTTGTATTTGACTTCCATTAATTTGAATGGTCTAAACCAGCCCCTTACCCTTACTCTTAAGTTTGGTTTATGATTGATGTGTCTGCAAGGTCAACACAGCCAAATGACGTCATTTTTAGCCTCCAAACACTTCCCCATAATTTTCATGCCAAGAGAATTTCCACACCTTGCACCAAAAAAAAGTTGTACCTATGCATATAGCATTTCATGTAAAACATGTCAGGCGAACAACAGCTCCTACTGGCGAGGGTTGGCAAATGCAAACATCATATCCTAAGTTTTAGCTTAGGCTATAAATACCACCACTATCCACAGATTGTGAAAAATATAGATTGTACATCAACAGCGCATCAAGCATAACCCAACCATAACCTAAACTGAATTCACACCTTAGACCTTGACCTAAGCACAATCCTAAGAAAATAAATATCCCGTATGGGGACTTGTTGGTCCCCATAACGGACATTGTTGGTGTGTAAGTTCTCACACTGTGGTATATTTAACCAAAGAAAAATGGCATTACGCTATCCCCATAAGGTAAAAAGTACACGTAAAATCTCTCAATGTCTTAATATTCTTAAAAGAAATTTTGAGACAGAATTGTTCTGTATGTCACTTTGTCCATATATAGTTCAAGCAACTTTCCTGTTCCTGTAAAAATAAAGCATCCCCACAGCATCATGCTGACATCGCTACTGTAACTGTTGCTGAGTTTAAATTCAGGGGCGCTGTGTCCTCCAAAGGCCAGAGTCATTGGCCTATTACATCATAGCGTGGCGCTGAGGCCTGTTCGGATTGGAAGACTTCTCAATATGCGGTCACAAATGCAGCCTTTTTTTTTTTGCCCGTTCTGCAGGATGGGTCCGGTGTTTTCTACATAACCTTGGGTATCCCGTGATTTATTGCGAGTCCAAGAAAGCCGGCTATTCCGTGCTCAGGGGAAAAAGGTAAATGGTAATGAACAGTGGTGAATATTGTACGTGCAGTTTAATATGATACAAGTATTTGAATATTTTTTTAAATAGACAGATATGTGGTGGATAATGTTTGGTCTATTGAAAGGTCTTATCTGTCCCTGTGCAAATAGGTTTGGCTGACATTTAAGCTCATATCCTAATATCTTTGCAGTGTGGGGACTATAAATCGGATATTCGTGATGATGGTACTGCTGCTGAAGGCCCTCCAAAATGTTATTAGCACCCAGAACAGTAGTGAGAAGTTCCACATCCATTCTTTGCCTGGTCTGTGTGTCAATTGTTACGGTTGCTAGGCGACAGAGCATATGGGGGGTGCATGGTGGAGAAGGCTAGATCTGTTTGAATCCATATCCAAAACTCTTCAGGTCTTCTTATTTTCATGGACCTCGAAAGACCCAGTCAAGATAGCCCAGGTCATTCAATGCAGGCTCTAAAATCGAACAAAACTCCATGTGTGTATAGTTTTGCACAGGGTTATATGCAGTTAGTTTCCCAGGATACATCACAGCCAGTTACATTTTTGTTAGAATAAATACTTGTTATAAGGATGTTGTTCGTTAACACAGTTGCCCTATACCTCTCCAAGATAAGGGATTACCTACAAAGCCAGCTATTTCATAACTACTCTCTAAAATGATTCAATTTCCCTTTGTGATCAATAAAGCATTAAATGCATTTAATCTAGCAATTTCCAAACTGTTACTGTTTTAAGTACCTCATAACCAGGGTTAAGTTAATGGGTTTGATGAGACTAGAAGTGGTGTGAAGAATTTTGTTGAGGGACTAAATTGATTTCATAGTAGATCTGTTTCCTACAATATGAGATAACCTAAAATGGCTCCTGATTGTGGTTGGAGACTGTGTAAACCTACAGTGTTTACCTCAGTTTTATCATCGAAGACATATTGGTAGAAAGCTTTTTGAAAAAAATAACCACCTGCAGAGCTGGCTGCATTGATCAACAAATGAAGTAACATGATATTGATGGGGGCTGAAAAAACATTCACCAAACAGCAAGATCAAAGTTAATTTAATAAATCCTCTACGGGAATTAGTCTTGCCCTCTTTTCACACAAACACACACATGCCCTCTTGAACACAAGCCCATGGATGTTCTGGGAATGCACTCTGCAGGGGAGAATATGATCCCTGCTTGGAAGTGACGCTGTTCCTTCACCCAGAGCGAGCACACATTGTTATGTTGGTGTATAAATGTGCAACTGCGTGTATGCACATTTGTATAAACGTGTAGGTGTTGTTGACATTACAAACAACTGTACTCCAGAGGAGTTGACATCATGAGAACACTAAGCAAATGTGTCACCTTACAATATGGGTCTCTACTAAAAAAAGAGCCATTAAAAGGTTGTAAGGGAAAAGTTTTATCTAAATAAGGTTTATTTATAAGGCTTGTAAAAGTACTCAAACAGACCAGTATTAAATAGTTGGGTTCTGTTTTCCCAGTCCATTACATTTCAAAGAGTTTTGTTTGGCCAGGGCACTGTGCAGTTTGCTCTGACAGCAGCTAGTATCAGCAAATGTATTGTTTTTGGAAGATACTTATGACACGGGAGGCTGAGAAGACAGATGTGTGCAGCTGTGACTAGCTACAATGCAGCCCACCCACATATTGCTGTAATTAATCATTTCAATGTATATGTTTGAAAGGGAGAGACATTCAAGGTAGCATACATTTCCAACTGTTTGTTTTAATAACTTGCTCTGGATCTGTAAAGCTTACTGCTGCCCTCTTTTGGTTGAAATGCTCTTTACATTTACTTTGTATGACAAAACTATGTATTTTAGAGCTACAAAACATAATGGAATTATGCCACATAGACATTATAATATCATAATCCCTTTCAACTCAACACCTATTGAACAGCAAATATATAACTAATGATGTGCCATTATTATAGTGTTTGGATGAAAGACTGTTCACTTAATTAAAAAACATCTTTTAAATAATTCTATATCTTACTCCTTATTGGCTACACGGGAAAACTATAGTGGGCATGTTGGATCCTAAGATTATCTGGAAATATTGCCTGAGCTGCAGAGGTCAGTAAGTAGGGAAGCTATTAACATACTTCAGCTTACTGAAAAAGAGCCTACGAGTTAATAACATTTGATTTTAACATTAGATTTCTGAATATTTTTGAAATTTAATTGAAAAACATAAAACTCTCCAAATGGAAAACAAAAGAGAGTCTATCCTTTAGCTATTTTAAACAGAAAGTTAACAGCCAGACCACAGAGAGCATAATTTATTACTTGTTTCTAAAACAAATAATGCTTCCTTTAAAGTGTTTTTATATTTTCTGTGAATCATTTGCGAGGCAGAGGACCATGTTAAAGTATTAACCACTCTATCCAAAAGATTTGATGGGATGTTTAGCTTTAATAATTTATGTCAGTTAAAAAACCATGACAAATGAAGAAGTGCCTTTGATTACGGTTGCAATAATTTCTACTTCCTTGGTAATTACACAGACATAAAAAAACATAGAGTAAAGATTTGATTATCTAATTAGTGTTGTCCATTCAAACTCAAATAAGTGAAATATCTACTTAATTGTGACACTTGACCTTTTTTGGTAAAGCCACTAGAAGGAGTGGTGATAAATAACTGTGTTCATCAACTGCGGCCGTTTTAGAACCAGGACATACATATAAATACCTGACTGCTTGTCTGTGTTTGGAATCACATTTTTGTCACAAATTCACATTTTCCACCATGTTGTGAGCATGAAGCAGAATGTATTTAAACCCTTCATAGGTTGCTCATGTTTCAGCTCTCATACCTTCTGCTCTATGATGACATTTCTCCTGCCTTACTCCTTTTTGGATAAGTCACCATATACGTAAATATTCACATGTAAGGCTAATTACTTGTAGGAAGCTTGTACACACTTTTTAATTGCCTTGTGCTTGTTTTTTAATATGCTTCTTTTTATAAATGCTATTTGATATAAGTCAAAGAGAATAACAATTTTATCCTAAGCTCTTACCATAAACACTAATTAAAATAAGTAAATATAAATATAATGTACAACTTTTTAGTCATCTCACAACATTTCATCTCATTGTTGAAAACAGACTTCAAATTTGAAAATGCAACTTTTAAATATTGAATATCTCAATTTCTTGCAGTTTTTTAGCACTAGTAAAGTTTTATTTGATCTGTTGCTTGCTTTACCCTTCTGCAACCTCAGTTTTTTTGTTTATTTCTGAAAGCAAGTTCCTACAAACCTGGGAAAATATCATTCCATTAGTTCGAATCCACAAGTGTCCCACTAGATGGCACTCTTAAACTAAACCATAAGGCTTAAACTTTTGATTCTATTTAATCCCAAAATTAATTCAATCATTTGTACCCTAACAGACAGAGAGATCCAGCAATGCTTGCTGCCAATAACACTAAAGTGGAGTAAGGCGTAAGTACCCCTTTCATTCCTCTCTACATCCTGCTCCTTTTTTAGCACTACCTTTAGCAATGACCAACTGGAAATTTGAAGAAAATACATTTTGCAATATTGCAGTGGGTCCAGGCAGCAGAAGGTTTTATTTCACCACGGTGCCATTCATGCAGGATTTGCCTTTACTCTACTTCATCTTGATTGTTTTAAATAATGTTTGAAGTATTGTTTTATGCCATACAAACTGCAATTGCCAACTTTTTTTGTTGGTATTCAAGATGACAAGATGGCTCTCACACCAATCAACCAAATGGTCCAAATATATACTATAGCCTTTTATTACATTATTGTTAACTATTTCCATCTGTTGTTGCATCTCCATCTGTTTTTAACAGCTTCTTGCAAAATAGGAAAAAATCTGAACAAGTTTCTATAAATAATGATTTGTTATAGTATTCAGGTTTCAAAGAAATAAAGTATTTTCTTTCTAAAATACAAAATCTTCTGAAAAGAACAAAAAAAATTAATCACAGTTGAGACATTTTGAAGCATTTTTTTGATTATGGAAAAACAAGCCAACTACGTCGGGGCAAAGAGGCAGGCCCAACTTGGAGAAGAGAAAAACAATTTCTAGTGGTGTCTACTTTAGTCAAGATGTGGTTTATTAGAAAGCTTGTAGAAGTAGGCCATTTTGGAGGTGGGAATCTCTAATGTGGACGACAGATGCCAGCTGGACTGCTGCACTTTATGGAATGGAAATGTCCATTTTACTGCTAAGCTGTTGCTCATTTACTGTCTGAAAGCTGGACAAAACGAAATTTCATTTTGTATAAACACTGTATATACAAAATTACAATAAATGTTGCCTAAATCTAAGATGTATCTTTTTTGCTACACTCTGTACTGGTAAGGTTGAAATTAACTTAGGGTTTATTTCTTGGCAAATTCCAATACATCTTTCGCATACTTGCATAAGTCATGCCAATGAAGGCATCTTACAATAATATACAAAATGCAAATTATACGGTTTAAAATGTTGTCTTTATTTCATACAGCAAATTGTTTGACAGGCAGTTTAGAAACAAACACCTAACTTATCTTAGAGCTATACATTGAAACTAAAACAACATTTATTTGGTGGTCATTCCTTATATCTTAGAAAAAGAAAATAATTGCCCCAAAGCTGTCCAGTAGATGGCTCACAAACAACCCAAAACTTATCACTCCTCTTGCTACAAAAAGATTTCTGCTGAAGTGTTATCTGCACTTTGCTTCAAGGTATAAAGTAGTTTTGACTTAAGGTTAAACTCACAAAAACCTCCTTATACAGTGAGTTATACTGTATACATGAGCCCTCATCTCCTTGAGCCTCTCACATTTAACTGTAAGCTACAATGCCTTTCTTCGCTTTACTACTGGAACTTGAGTGTGTCAATCCATTCCTCTGGTGAGCTATTTTCTATTTATAGCGGTAGAGCTCTGGCCACTCTCTCTCTCTGTTTTGCTTCTTTGCTGTGTGGCAGTTTTATGGGGGGGGTATAAGAGGCAGTAATGTTGTCTACTTTAATCTGCTTTCATCTTCAAATCTGATATCTGTGCTTTACTGACATTTTCTTTGTTGTCAGTGCATCTGTGATATGGCAGAGATTAGATTTGTTTCAGAGTGTCAGTAGTTTATGCAGAAATTTCAAAAAGTGTTGATTCACGAAAATAATGTATACATATAGCTGCAGAGTTCTTATAGTTGTCTGGGGGTATGAACATTCTTTCATGGCAATCCTAGTGTCTGCATTTGAACTGTATTAAAAGTATGGGCAGCTGGACCCATAGCCTCTAAAAGGCCCATTGGGGGCATAAGAAAAATATTTGATCATCTCCTGTTTTGCATTGAACTGTCTGTCCAATGGAGCCTTTGTGCTTACAGAGAGATGCTGCCTGTGACTGTAAATTAATACCCCCTTGGTCAGTCTGAATCCATGGTCAAATGTGATGCCACTCAATGTGCAATGAGCAAAGTGTCATGATCTTGGCACTGCTGACTGGCCTGTTTATTCATTTCATTCACCTGCCTAGCTTCATATAACTAAAAGCAATCAAGAAGTCTGATCTGTATGCCTAACCTGTCCCCGGACTCCTGTTGGGTTTCTGCCGGTGTTCCGAACCTGGAACTCCTGACACCGCTCTGGATTTTCCTCCGGACCTCCGATCTCCTGGCTCTGACCCCTGGGCCCGTCCTCGACACCAGCTTTGGCCTCTCACTCTGGATTCTCCTGCCTTCCTTCGTCTGATCAATTCTGATCTGCTGCTTGTTCTCCAATCGCCGGGACGTTAGCATTTGTGACTCAAAGGGGGGCTCCCACTCCGCATCTTGTTTGCAGCCGACCGGCTGGAACCAACCTCGTCCTCTGGGCATGGACTGAACCATAAGGTTAGTGACTCACATTCTTTATCCACCTAAATGTCTCTCCGCCTCGAACAATGGGTCCTTTTGTTCTGAGCATGACACAAAATGATTTAAAACTGACACCACTGAGAGAAGCGGTGATGTCAGGTCTCCCGTCTGACTGCCACCTGAGCTGCTCTTTGAGTCTTGGAGCAGCCCATGCATCTCAACGTCTATACTCCATGGGGATCCTGAATTATGGCTGTTAAAAAGCAATTCTATGAAGAAGCAATTTGTTGAATGCCCGAAGCTTTCCAAAACCTTGCTGTCAAATATCCAGAGTCTGTAAATGAGTAAACAGTTGGGAGTAGAACCTGCTGCCTTACAAACACAACCTAATTGTGCAAAGTTGAATGTATTATTTTTTCAACTTCAACTCGATCACTTTATTGCTATGCCTGCAAAGTCCTCTCATGAGTCATCTCAAAAGCATGCATTTGTCAGCAGATTCTGAGGCTGGAAACTTCCAAAAGGGTTAGAGATCATGAAGAATGTGCAGAACATAGACAAATCATGCTGTCTTTATGGCACAGGTCAGAATATGGATGGTTCTCTCACCCGATAGTGTGAGGCAGAACACCAATGCTGAAAAACATTTTTAGGCACAAGCATATTGTTAAATCTTTGGGAGGAAGAGGACTGCCATTTCAAGGTACAATAGGAGCTATTTAGGACTTTTTGAACTGATTGGAAAGTTAGATCTATTTCTCAAAAGGACCCCCCTGTGAAGCATAGCCATAAGGGTAGAGGTAAGCCATCCTACCTGTCCATTACTTTCTGCAAATAATAATGTCATTAATCAGTGGCAAATATAAGCAAGTGATAGCAGATTTCACCAGAATGACCACACTTCAATCAGCTCACGTTTTTGTTTGTTTTGTCAGCACAGATGGAATAGGAGTGGAAAGATTATTTGGGTATGAGCCCATCTCTGGCCAAGCAAGTGTAAGCCTAGCTGAATCTGTTGAAAAGTGGATGGCATGGGGTTAGACTTGTCGTCAAACTGTTTGGTCAAATTTATGATAATACTAGCAACATCTGCTAAAACCAGTGGGCTCCACTTCAAAAACTAATCTCACTACTTTATTTTACATCGTGTGCTGCACCTCGTAGGAATCAACTGCATATATTAATGCTGTGAGATTGTTAACTGTTAGTTTGAATCATTGCAGTCGCTGCTTACTCTTTGCAATACATCAAAGCATCTCTTCAACGAAGTTTTTATAACAGCACACATTACTTAATCTGTATGTCTGCTTCGTCCATGTGTCTGCTTCTGTCTCCTTGAACCTCGATTGGCCTGAGCAGATGGCCGCTCACACTAAGCCTGGTTCTGCTGGAGGTTTCTTCCTGTTAAAAGGGAGTTTTTCCCGTCCACTGTTGCTACAAGCATGCTTGGTGTGAGGGATTGCCTTTGAGTCAGTGAGTCGATGCAATCAACTGGTTTCCCTTAGATAGAAAATTTGACTGCATGGTCTGGTGAACTGTAAAGGGCCATGAGATGACATGTGTTGTGAATTGGCGCTATATAAATAAACTGGTTTGAATTGAATACTTAAAACACACTTTAAAATCTCCAAACACCACTCAAAGGAATTGCTCAGCAGACTCCACAAAAGCTCTGAATGAAAATTATGTGACAAATAGAGCAACAGTATATAATGAAAAATATCTGCAGACATGATAAACTGAATAGGGGACATACATGCATTTGTCTCTAACAGGGGGACATTGTACCTTCATAATTATATGAGCATTTGGACATTTGCTCATCAAAATACATTTGATGACAATTGTATTGGAAGTATTGAGTATATTTACTGTATATTAAAATATTTTAACATATTTTTGTGAGACTGGGATGATCCTGAGGTCATGAAGGGGTCCTTAAATATTGGTGCCCAAGATATAGCGTCTATATAATGGAAAAATATCTTTGTAACAATGAAACTGTTACAAATACATTATTGGCTCATTGTTGAGTCTATCAAAATCAGTGTTACAGTAGGGGAGGAGTTCTGAACTGCCTGCAAATGTATCAATCATTTTCGCTCTAGTTGAGTTAATTAGAGGCATTCCAATAATTGGCAGAATCTCTAAGATAAGGTCCTATTAGGGATTGTGACACCGGCTTTATCTCAACATGGCAAAATAAGAATTTGAAGATGGATTATGTTTTAAATATTCTAGAAATATCACTAAAAGAAATCAACTTGCTTCATAGAGATTTCTAGATTACCAATGGTGGCCATGCTGTATCAAATGTGAATTATGTCACGTGCAATATTCCTATATTGTGTAACACTGCACCAAATAACGCTATAGGTTCATTTTAAACTTTAAATACTACCTGTCTTTCTGACTATTACAGAAAATAAGGTGTGTAAGTGCAGCTTTATTTGCATATAGTAACTCTGTAATCCAATGTAAATTCGTATTGCTGATAAAACTGCAGCCTGAGCTATGAGCAGGGAGCTTCATCTCAGAGAAAATAAAACCATGCAAAAAGGAGAGGAAGCCATCAGGGGGTCACTCAGTCAGTAGCCAGCCCTGGGGCATCGAGAAAAAGCTCCAACCTGGAATTCCAAATAAATAATTCCCTGAGGCAATGCCCCCCGTCCCCGCTATCATGCTGAAAGAGGCCCATGCAAACCGACGAACAGCACGATAGTACCAAAGCAAAAATGCTCTAGTTTTCTAATCTTATTACGTGTTTGCTTTAGTTCTTCTTTATCTAAAGTATTTGATCAACTTGAGCATGCATAAGCTTAGCTATTCAAGTTGCCTGAGTTCTCTATCAATTAGTAACTTTTGGATCTGTTTGAAATCCAGCTAATCCGTTTTTTAATAAAAGAGGATGTTTGCAGTAAAGATGCATAAATTTGATGTTTTTGGAATTGTTTTGTTTTCTGCCAGTAATATGATTTACTTTGGGAGAGGCTACTATTGTCTCTTGTTTGTCACAAAGTGATGGGAGTTTTAAAATCCACTATCAGCTTTAAAAAATCCAAATACTTTAAATATTTATAAATTATTTGGCTTACATGTGTATATATATATATATTTTTTTTTTTTTATTTTTTTTTTTATATATATATACATACGTGCAATGACGCTTAAGATGAATACCATACACAGAAGACCATAATGGTGGGTGTGATATTTTCCTTAATACAACAGACATACATTGGTATTAAGGACAAGTAAATATCTGGATTTAGTGGTATTTTTTTATTAATCTAATTTAAAATTAAGATAATAAAGCTGAGCAGATAAAATCAAGAACAAATTTTGATTTTCCTTTGGGCTAATGTCAGAGCAGTGAGACAGGATATGAACAGAAAGTATTTCTCTGTTATACGCACACAAACACACTGAATGAGACATCTTGCAGCAGGAGAAGCTTCCAACGTCTCTTTTTTCAAAACTAGAATTTAGTAAATGATTAACCTAAAAGCCATTCCACTGCGCACTTGAATCAGTTTGTGCCCACATACTGTTGGTTAATCACCTGGTATGTAGAGGCTCAAAGTCTTTGTTTTGAGAGGCAATTTAAACTCAATGGCTGAATCCTTTTAAAACCACTTATGCATGTAAAAGTTTGCTAAGGTTTTTCTTTAACATTTCAAAACACAATCATCCGTATTTGTGGACCTAATCTTTAATGTTTGCTCAAACAATGACTGTATTCGCATTGGTATTTCTCAATTCATTGCAACCCCTTTATTCCTAAAGAATGCCCCTTGTTTTGCATAGGATTTCATTGTGAAATAACCGTCAAATGTTAATTTTTGTGTATGAACTATTTCTTGTTTATTTGTTTAATTATTATAATAAGAAACATTGATGATGCATTTTCTGGTTAAGTCAAAACCTTCTTTTAAAAGACTGCATTACACCATGTAAAAAGATTACCTTTCCGGAAAGAAATTAAAAACGGTGCACTGTATCTTTTTTGTTGCCATTACCTAACTCACGAAGATACAATACCATATCACAGCAAAATATCTTGTGTTTTCCAATTTAAAGTCTTAGAGAGAAACAATCTTTTAAATAACATCAAACCAATTCCACAGGGAAACATTAAGTTTTAGAATTACCTTAGTATTTGTAGCAGATTGAAAAACGTTTTAATTAAACACAATGAGGTTTGTTTATTGTTCCTACTGAAAAACACTTGTTTTAACTCCTTAGAATTTGCATGCATAGACATCGAAAGGAAATGCACACATGCTGACTCTTGTGTCCAAACTTTTTGTTACCTTGACCTTGTAGTGAACCTTAAAAACAGACATTCATTTTTCATAACTAATTTTAAAATGGATATAATTACTGAGCCATAGTCTTTGTGTACCTCTGCTTTAAGCTGTGCCATACTATTTACTTTTAAAGTTATGTCACCTTAATGCATTCTGCTCTGTTAAATCAATCTTAATAACAGCTTTATTCATTTTTTTCTTTTTTTCTCCTAAGAAAATAGGACAGAGACCAAAAAGGTGTATGTAATGTAATTTTTTTATATGATCAAAGCAAGGGGCTTATATATTTCTCATACCATAGCGTACATTTAACCTTCAAGGGATTTTTTTTTTTTTTTTTTGCTGCTTCATTCTTCTCATTGGATCAGAATATTTGGTGCCTTCAGGAACCTGCTAAAACTATTTTCCTTGTGCAGATGTGTGCCTTTCTGTCTGACTTTTAGATTATTTTCTTGTTTGCATCTTTGAATTGCACTATAGTTGTACATACTATAGTAATTATTAACCCAAGCAAATAACTGTATACACAGTTTCCACTGATTCAAGGTGTGCCAAAACCCCAAAAGGCAACATCAAGCCATGATGTAAGGAGGCGTATTAAAAAGAACTTACAAATGAAGTATTTGTGCGGTGATTAACTTAATCTTTCATTTTGTCAGAGTTAATCTTTTCAAGATTAATCAAAGTGTGTTTTGAGATGTTACGAAACATTTTCACTCAGTGTGAGTATCATATCAGCACAGTTTATACACTGCCTCAGATGACTGCACGATATCCTTGTACCCCCCTCTGGCCCATGACAAACCAGATTAGGGAGAACATTAGTGAACATTAGGATCTGTGTAATACACACAGAAAATACACATAAGGATGGATGACTAGATATTAGACAAGAAGGTTCAAAATGGGATCATCCACCCACTGTACCCAGACACCCGTAAGTGAATTGGTCGACACGAAAAGTAACTTGACACTGCTGATTTTGAACCAAAGGAGAGGTTTAATCTGCAACAGACAGAAAGATTCTGGCTGCGGAAATTAATGTTTACCTTTTAGCCGTCTCTATTTCAGGCCGCTTGCTTTTCCCTCATTGTTGAGAAAATGTCCCAAAGGAGATGAGAGCTTGCTTCGAACCAAAACAGTGCCAAACAAACCCCGCTGTTTCATATGGTTCTTTTCAGCAGCGTATCATGGAAACTTGTCAAAAAATGGCCCTGAGAGGGATTGCATTACTGAGCACAAATGAGTCGAGGCATAAAACATATTTTCACACATATTTTACAACGTGTTTGGAGACTTTCTCAGACACAAGTTAATGCCATCATCCTTTAATGGCCTTAAAATAGCTTGTGTGTGCTCTGAACTATTTGATTTTTCTGATTAGTTCATGGGTCAAAAGTATTGGATCAACTTTCAAATCAACAATTTCCTTGACCTCTGGGATCTGATCTCTTTCTACACAATGTAGTAGCGATTAATCGTGCCAAGATATGTACTACATCTTCTTTTTATAGAGATATCCTTAAAATATAAATATTATTTTTATAACTACAAACTTGTCCCTTCCTAGCAAGTACAGAAAATAGTAAAAATAAATAAAATTCAAAATTTCTTAGATTTTTAAGTTCTGTAGAAGACAAACTGACCAAAAGCCGTGTTTCCATCCAACTGAAATTCAAGTTTTAAGTTACCTTTTCAAAGTAAAAAAACAAAACAAAAAAAGTTGAAATTTGCATTTCCATTTGGTTCAAAGCAAATTTATAAGCAGCCCAAAGTGTTTATTATGTCGTGATGCATGGCTGTAGTAAGCAGGAAGTAGAGGCAACTACTTCCTGTTTACTACAGTACCCGATCCATACCAAAAGAAAGATCTGTACCATCAGTTAATTTGCGCTTTTGCAAGCAGATATTCATCCAAGTTGCCATAAATAATGTAACTACGGTACTAAAAGTATGTATTTCTATCCTTAAATCATTAAAGAATGCTAATACACATCTTTAAAACATGTTTTACGACTGCTTGTCTGACTTCATCGCACATGCTCAGAGTAGTCATTTTAGGAAGCTTTTAACCGAGCCAGAGTCTGTTCTCTATAGCAGATCACATCAGTGTAAACCCTAACCAGGACCATGGAAATGGACCTGTACTCTGGCATGGTTACAACAGTTGGTCTTGGGGGGGAGTAAATCAGAATCCTGTCCCAGTTTACTTAAAGCAGGAAGAGGGGAGGTGCATGTTTAGGGTAATAGCCACTAAAGAAAAAGAAAAGGAACAACTATAACTTAAGATTATAGTTTGGGGGGGAAGTAGTTAAACAAGTGGAGGTGCACGGCTACATTTTAAGACCAAAACGTTCTTTTTGGTGCTTTTTTTCATCTTTGTATTGACTCCAATTGCAAAGCGGTACTACCCCTGAAACAATCAATTGAAACTGCATCATGATGTTTTACCTGGGTCTTAAAATCTTTATCACTTTAATCTTTCCCTAGACCAATCCCTGACCATAGTGTGACCTTAGAGGGCAGTAGACTAGGTAAACATTTCTTAAAATGGCTTCAATTGACAGAGAGTGAGACAACTTCTTTAATCATCCAGCTAATAATAGTCGTTTTACCATACAGTAGCACTTAATGACTTTGCTTGTTTAACCATAAATTAACAAGCACAGCATCAAGATAAAAAATAACTTTCTCTTTGAGGGCACAGTAGTAGAGTGTACAGTTTAAATCCTTTATCCCAATACCCATGCATTAGTTAAAACAAAGAACCTTTCACATACTTCACAAACAAGTCCTTAAATTTTTTTTTTTCATTTTTCTGTGTTTGGACCCATAAAAAAAACAACTTGTTTCATATATTGCATTATATTAAGATAAAATAGCATCACTGCAGCTCGATTATGTTATATGCTACAAATGCGAGTTAAATTGACTATGGGTTTTGAAAACAAGCAACTGTAAATTTCCATCCATCCATCTTCTAACACGTTTAATCCCAAGTGGGGTCACGAGGGGTGGCTGGTGCCTATCTCCAGCTGTCAATGGGCAAGAGGCGGGGTACACCCTGGACAGGTCACCAGTCCATCGCAGGGCAAGACAGAGACAAACAGGACAAACAACCATTCACGCACACACTCACACCTAAGGAGAATTTAGAAAAGCCAATTAACAGTCATGTTTTTGGACAGTAAGAGGAAGCCGGAGTACCAGGAGAGAACCCATGCATGCTCAGGGAGAACATGCAAACTCCATGCAGAAAGACCTTGGGCCGGGAATCGAACCTAGAACCTTCTTGCTGCAAGGCAGCAGTGCTACCCACTGCCTGACTGAGAAGCCCCAACTGTAAATTTATGTAGAGTAAACAAACTACACTGATTCTAGTCTACTGAGGTTTATCAACCATCCAATAAAATTTGGATAAAAGCTTAAGGAAGTTATAATTCTAAATATAGATCACATGTTTTTATTTTGATATATTTAAGGAATGCAGGCACCCTTTCTGTCTATTAGTATTTCCAGGCCAATTAAACCTAATAAGCACCATAATCAAACTACATTCATTTACTGACTGCTGGCATATGTCCAGAGCTTCCCCAAGGAGGGGAAATTTACTAATAAAGGTCATCTAACCAGGATGGACTGGTCTAATGAGGCAGAAATAGTTCTGAAGGTAGAGTAGAAATATTGTGAATACAAACATTCTATTTCAAAGGGAAACTGCATTTTTTTTGCTCATATTAATTAGTCTGGATGAATTCCTTTTATTTGTCATCATTCTGTCCGGTATAGCAAAGATGATAAAAGCTGTTTTCGTTAGAAATAGCTTTTTAAGGTATTGTTCATCTTACGTATGTGTCTGTTTCATCATTTTGAAACACTTAAAGGTTTTACATGATAATAAATTAAATAAAATAGAATTACAATAGCTTTTTGGAAAAACAAACTGTGTACCTGTGTATAAAAGCTGCTTTTGCCACCCTAGCTGCAAAAAACGTAACAAGTTTTTGTTGTTTTTTTGTTTTCCACATTCTTGCTGTGAATCTATAGCCAAGTCATTTGCAAAATAGTAGTTATTCAGAGAGATTTGGGGATTTTTGATGATAACCAATTTCCTGGTGAATAACTGATGTCTGAAAGAGTCTAACAAATCCTAAAGTTACACTGTTAGCATCATAATAATTTTTTCTAAAGCTTTTGAATTGTAACTATTGTTGATATGTTGTTTTCTTCTATCTTCAATTCAGCTTTCTGTTTCCGGAGAGGTTGAATTTTTTGATTTTTTTATTTAATTTTATTTTTTCTATTATGCAGAGACTGGCAGTAATCAAGCTTGTTAAAACCATCAGAAAAGTAGGTTTGATCTGTGTCTGCTTTTACAACTGCTTGATTTAAAGCCATTAATCCAATGTGAAATAATCCAGAATTTCCTTATTTAGCTGACAAAACTTAAATAAACTCAAATTACACAGCTGTGAGGTCTGACTGCCTGGTCCACAATTCAGCGTCTCGAGCCAAGAAAACCAAGCTGTATTTCATCACGTTTTAGTGTTTTGATGGGGGCTCTTGCAACACCGTGTTGACATCCTATGCTTGCCTCCTTGAACTAGATCTTGTAATCTACTGCACTGAAGCCCTTTCCCTGATGCAGCACAAACCTTCAGTCCATAAGAGCAAGCATATCTATATCAGTATGGCTACTGAATGTTGGCAGAACTGCCCATGTTTATCTGATTTTATTGTTTTTTTTTTTTTCTTGGCTGTTTCAGCAATAAACATTCCACAGATGTCAGCCTGTTAAGGTCTTGTTCCTCCAACGCAGCTTCATCAATTTTAGGGAACATAGGGAGGAAATAGGGGAGGAAAGTTAAAATGGACAGCAGTCAGGTTCAGAAGTTCAAGGTTTTGTTTCTGAAGTCTTTCCAAGAATCTATCATTTCTTAACGTATCTTCTTCATACAGCCGCCCCTCCCCCCCTTCTTTAGTTAAGCTTCATTGGCATAATTGAACCAATTAAGGGGCTTTGGGTTGACAATAACAGAATTAGCAGATGAGGTATATTGACTTTGGGATGCATTCTTGAAATTCAAGCAGCGGTTGCGCTGCCAGCATCAACAAATGATTACTACTACAATATTGCATGCTTAGTATACCAACAGCTGGCCCCTGGTCAAGATGGGAAACTGTTGTGATTTGTATGATTCGTGATATCAGCGGTCCTCACTCATGCTTCAGAGAGCAAATCAGTATTGCAATTGCAGTAAGTTTTAAAAAGCTGGCTGAAAGAGCATCTAATTTAGATTTATCTTGGATCAGACAAAGATCTGAAAGACAAGAAGCACTCCTCCAAAGATAATTTATTAAAAGAGAAAAGTTTTCCAAATCAAATTGCTGCTAGTATGCTTATTATATTTATATAGCTAATTAATTTCCAATTTCTTTACCCCAAATTGCTTATTTTTACAACTAGCAGAGCTGCTGAGTTAAGAAATATGCATTACTTTTTTATATGAGTGCCAATTATGTTTGCATATTCAGAGCTTGCATCCCGCAGACAAAAAATAAAAAATAAAAAATTTAGGGAGTTGAAACTCCCAAGATATTTCAGTGAGACCTGAGGATAAAGATAAAACCAAGAATTTACAACAGAGATAGCTGCTCCGCAGGGCTCTACTTAGGCATCATTACAGAAGGATGCATAACAGGTTCAGCCAATATGTTGATTAAAAGTGTGTGTAAGGTTAAAAGGAAATTCATTTAAAAAGATATAAGGAACAAGTTCTGAATTCAAAGTTAAAAAAAGGCTTAAATTCTGACTTTGAGGTGTACAACAAACCTCTTCATCAGATTCCAAAATGGCTGCCTACAGTTTTGACAGCAAGGGAGTTAAATTATAATGGTGTTAATAACTATGTTGGGTTTTTCATTCAAAAATTAAGCTGGCTAATAAATGTTGACATATTGGTAATCCTGCTACATTAATGTAACGCAGTGCATTACTACAACTCCATCAATCACAGTGACTTTTCATAAGTGCTCTCCATTTGCAGCTGAGAGAGATGTTTACTGCAGGGACGAGCAGGGAGCTGAGATGCACATACGTGACGCTGATAGGCTGAGAAGCTGCAATGTTGCTCATTTCCTAATGCTTTAAACACTGCAAAGAGAGACGATGGAGCAGGAGCCACTAATTAAATGAAAGTGTTCCTAATGAAAAACACTTGCTGAAGTCAAAGGCTAAATGTTTTGTATGATTTGCTCATTATGTACAAGAATAGACCTTTTTATACATAAGTTAGAAGAGCTCCTAATCCAAAGAAACTCCTCAGATCGTTTCCCGCTAACTGAAACCTGGCTGCACACATTTTGCCCTTTACTTTGTTTAATTCAATATTTTTCCGGAAGACTAATCTTGTTTAATCTTATTGCAAACCATTCCAAACTGTTTTTAACCAGTTTGTCAACTATCAAAAAATATATATTTGTAAATTAGGGCTGGGCGATAAGACGATACATATTGTATGGAAAATAGAAAAGTGTCTCATGTATCTCATATTCAAGCAAATATTTGCCATGGTAGACTACGACGAAAGTATTAGTGAAGCCACATAGCCTACACACTGCTTATAAGTGATAAACAAGATTTATATTTTTTTTAAATCGTCCTGTGGTTTTGCAACATGACGCTTCTTTACGGCTTTTGACTCACACGCGGGTTTGCAACATGCTTTACGTTACTTAACTCATGAGAGATGGAGACGCAGGAGGCTGAAGTATTAAACCCGTGGTCACAACAAACAGAGACAGCTACGCAGGCAACCCAAGATGAAGAAATTTTACCAAAAAGAGGGCGCGCGTCTGTGATTTGGGTTACATTTTGGATGTAAGAAGTCCAACAGGGAGCAGAAAACGTTCATTTGCAAACTATGCAAAATGTTCCCTTACCCGACGGCAATACGACAAACCTCTACTATCACCTAAAGAAGAATCAAAGTAATTTAATTTCAATACCTGTAGGATTTTAAAAAAAAAAATGTGAAGGATACTGTAGTAATTATAAACAAAAACTGATCCATGTCATAGTGTCTGTTTGTGGCTGATTGAGACTTTGATTTCCCTACAGATCTTCACTGGCGGGCGTGTCAACCTGACAGGTAGCACACCTGTGTTTCATCTGGCGCAGCACTTATAAGGAGCAGCTGGACTACCATTCACCGCCTGATGGTCCGACCTAGTTGGTCAAATCAAGCCTCTCTCCCAGAGTGAACTCGCCCTGAGGTCTGAATTAACGCAGTCAGACTGAGGCTGACTCACCTGTGCTCCTGCTCATCCTGTTGTCCTTTCCCCCCAGGCTCCGCTGTTACTCCATCTGCCTGCCCACTCTCCACCATGTGTTCTCCAAGTCCCCCTTTCCTGTCTCCAAGCCCCCCTCCGAGATCGGCTCCTCATCAACAGTGAACGTCACGTTCTTTTTCCCACTTTGATTGATGCTCTTCCCGAACCCCCGATAACTTTCCCTCTCTGTTTCAGAAGCTGCGGATCAATCTGAACCCGAGCTCAGATTACGTTTCTCATGAATAAACGTTAAGATAACTTAATCCTTTGAGTCCTGCAGGTGGTTTCCTGCATATGGGCCAAAAAAAATCCCCTTGGTTATGACAATCCAAGCTTCATAAATACATTGCAACTCACTTGTCCCATCATGCACACCAAAGTGGTGCAGATTAAATGTTGTTTTTTTCAGATATGTAGTGCTTTTGATTTTCAGATATTAATTGTATTAATAAATATCAAACTCCATATAATTTAACAATTAGACTTTCAGTTGTAATTAATGTTCCAATAACAGGAAAGTTATCCAAATTTTTCATGAAATAAAAGTTTATAAACAATATATGCTTAGTTACTTTGACTGTAACTACTTACTTTGTTTGGGTAGTAACTGAGTCACTAACTTAGATACTTTTTTGGAAAAGTCAAGTAAATTGAGCTAATAACTTTTTTTATGTAATCTTAACAAAACCTCCTGCTACTATATAGTAATGAACTGTTTGTTTGACATGTTAGTTACAAAACATAGCTGATCGGATTGACGTACGATTCAAAAAAAGGTTATATGATGTCTGTTTTAGTTAGATCCCATTGAAAAGCATGGGGCTGTGCAGACTGCTTGCAGTTTCTCCTAAATGCCCCTCCAGCTGTCTGAAAAAGATTAACTAAGGCTCTATTTTGGTTGGACCTATGTTGCATTTTTGCCAGGAATGTTATCAGACAAAGTAAATGTAAAACTCATAAGCTTTGGGAAAAATACAAACCAAAAAAGCTCAATTCACAACATAAAAATGATGATATTTCTGATCACATTGATTTACAGATGGTTTTTCATTGTTCGTTTCCAGTTTTGTGATAACTCACCAACCAGCTTGTTTGAAAATCTGGCTGTTACTGCACGATTTTACTGGATTTTTATTATGACTTGTGTGGACATAGTACTGATAAAAGTTAGCAGTAGGTTAAACATATCTTTTCCAGACCAAAGCTGGATATTCCGATGCAATAGTGCTCACACGTGTCCCAAAATAACCTGTTTTTTTGTTCCAGCTATTTCAAAAGTGTTGATATGATTTCCTACTTTAGAGCCAGAAGTAATCATCACCGATAGCAGGGATGTAAAAGTACAGCCGAACAGCATCTTTTTCTGTATCACTGTTTTTTTTTAACATGGAAAGTGCTTTAATGGAAACCAATCACAAACATTACACCCATCAGATGCTGCTTTCTTTAAACTGTTATGCCTTAATTTATGTTTCTTTCTTCCACTATTTGTCTCCGTGCCTCTCTGCCCTTGTCTATCTCCATAAAAAGGCATACGGCTATACAGATCTGGGCAGGTTGCCTTCTGAAGCGTGGACGCACAATTTACAGTGTATACATTTAAAGAATTTACAATCAGCTGTTCAATTAAAACAAATATTTGGATTGTAATTCCCTTGATTTACATTGACTGCATATTAAAACGTGTCTGTTAGAATTCCAGCTACAGTTGCAGAATAAGTTATTTGATCGTTACCAAGATGAAAGAAAAACTTAGATCTAGAATTGTAGGATAATTTATCTTGTTTTTTATCTTCTTAAGAGTTCATTTCTTATTTTGACTTTTATTGCTATAGTTTAGAGTCAAAGCTATATATTACTTTATTTGCTGAGAAGAAATAAACTTTTACATTTGTCTTAATGTCCCTAAATCAGGGTTGCAGCGTTATAAAAGTACAAACAATGGAAAACTTATTGTTTTTGGTTTGGCGAAATCAATAATAAACATGAAGATGTGGTCAAACATAATCTGGTAGTGAATCATTTAAGAGTTGACCTATGGACACCCACATTCAAGTCTGTTTAAAGTTCACGAAAAAAGCTATTTTTTCTTGTCAAATTTCCCAATGTCAATATAAGTACAAGCATCATTCTGGGAGCTTATTTCTGCATTATCTATGACAATTATCAAAAATACAGGATAAAATGTTGGAATTTTGTCAATTATGTGTAATGAATGTATATATTGTGTTTTTAACTTTAGATACAGATATATGTGATGGTTTCGCTTTTTTCACCCTATTTACGACTGAATGAGCAGTTTTCCTATTTGCGCTGACAGCAAAGTTTTGAACAACTGACTTTTGATACTTGCAGACAGAAACAAAGCAAAAGAACCAACAGGCAGCATTACCCAAGTTGGGATATATTTCTAATTTTTGTTTGCCATAGATTTTACTGTTACTATCAAACACAAACTCAAATGTCTGTTCTTGGACTTTCTCTTCAGTCTTTTTTAAAATTTCTCTTTTCAGTTTCAGTACTTCTCCCATAACTAGTGTAGATTTATACCTCTGTTTCATTGATGTTGTCTACCTTATGTTTGATTGGATCTGATTCTGTAGAAATTTCCTCTCCCGCTGTGTTGGACCTAAAGAAATTGTTTGGACACTTGTCATCAACCCTAAAAACACCAGACGTCATCTAGACATTATTTTTATGGCTAAATCTGGTCATCCTGCCAAAGTCTTGATTTAGTCCAGATACAGTTTTTGAAAATATGGTCGTGTTTAGCCCGTACAATGTGGTTTAAATTTAGTCCGATAATAGTTTTTGAAAGTTGGGCTATCAACGTCTTTTCAACAAAATGAATGTTACAGTATTTCACCCGTCACTTCTTAACCAAATGTAAACTTTTTTTGGGATGCATACCATGATGTCTTTTCAGCCAGTTTATAACGCACAAAGAAGAATAAAAGAGTGCAATTCTATTGTCATTGCATTGTCACAAGTACAAAGCAATGAAATTCACTCTCTGCATCTAACCCATCCTATTGGGGAGCAGTGGGCTGCCATTGTGCGGCGCCCGGGGAGCAGTGTGGGGGTTAAGGTTGCTCAGGGACCTGGAGTGGGGCTTGAACTCAGAACCTCTAGGACAGTGGTCTCCTACCCTGTTCCTCAAGATCTACTATCCTACAGATTTTAGATGCATCCTTGCTTCAACACAGCTGAATCAAATGATTGATTACCTTTTCAAGCCATTCATTTGATTCAGCTGTGTTGAAGCAGGGATGCATCTAAAATCTGTAGGACAGTAGATCTTGAGG
>NW_015151002.1:480320-482985 GCF_000732505.1 Cyprinodon variegatus | reverse complement strand
TTCCTAAATAAATCATTTTAATGCATATGCAGGGTCAGGAGAATCTGTTACCAGGCACCTGGAGAGCTTAATGACCTCCCTTTCTAATCAGTTATGTTTAAAATAAAAGGCATCTTAAACATGTGAGCCTTTAACTGTGGAGGACTCCCCCGACCTAAACTAAAAGGTTAGAAGAGGATAGCAATGATGGCAGAAGCACCTAGGAGGTTTATGGTAACTTTGGAGGAGCGGCGGAGATTCACCGCTCAGGTGGGATTTTGGCTTTGATTGGAAAACTAGTTGCTGTGCAACATGGCTACATACATGGCTTCATGTGTAACAATGATTTTAAAGGTTGCCAGAAGCACTATAGTGGGGGACACAGCAAACATGGAAGGGATGCACTGGTCAGATGAAGAAAATTAAAAACTATAAATGCCTTTCAAATGAAATGCACAGTTCTCACAGTAAAGCATGGTGGTAGCAGCATGATGCCAAGGGAAGGGTTTTTTATTTTAGAGGAGAAGTGAAGATAAGCTTGTCATGAAGGGTGCATTCATAAAAGCGGAAATAATACCACATTTTACAGATAAATAAAGTTTTCAGTGTACTATGTGTGAAAGGGATAAAAGGAAAAAAAAAGTGACAAATGTGGAAAATTTAAAGGAGAAACATATTTTTCCTTTGCATTTTACTGTATAAATAACCAAGTTTAAGTTTCACCATCTTGGTGTGTTTACCTCTGATTTCCACACAATATAGGCGTGAGGGCAGGATGGCTGCACTTTCCGTTGGAGCCACCTCCGCGGCGAGAAGAGCGCGCCGGTGCTCCCCGAAGGCGCAGCGCTGGATCCCCTCACCATAAACGGTAAATCCCCCGCGGTATTCCTTTTTGGGCGCTTGGCGATCTCGTAGTCGAAGTGGAAATTAGAGGACGGAGAAACGCATGTAGGTATCGAAGGAGAGGAGAGCGATGGTGTGATGGGTTCTTTCAGATTGGGGATCTTGGTGCGTAAAGCCAGCTTGGCATTCTGTGGCGCACCTGCGTCCGCAGCCGTAAACTGCCCATCGGTCCCGGTGCCGCAGTGCCGGATGATTGCAGGGTCCAGGCTGCGGGTTTGGCGCAGTCTCCTCTTGGCTATGGCTTTGGAAGCAGGGGATGAGCAGGAAAAGACGCTGTTCAGGAGTCCCTGCGCGGCTGACATGTCTCCCAAACTTCCTCAACAACCTTCTAAAGCCTCCTCTGCAAAGGAAAAGGTTTTTAAACCTGCTCCATTAATAAGATAAAAGCTAATGAGGAGCTGGAGGCGATGCGTAAAGAGTGATCAACTTCTCCTCTCCTTTTTGCCCCGTCTTAGGAATGGGCGTGAGTATGTAGAGGGAGGTGGTAAAAAAAAAAAAACACTGTATATCTGCCAGTTTAAACCTTACTTCTCCAGTTATAATTAAATAAATAATCTGACCCAAACCATCATCCACTGAAATCGGTCCATTAAATAATAAAATCTATATTACAAAATATCTGGAGCTGATAGTACTTTAGCTATAGAATTCATCAGCTGTCAGACAGGCAGTAAGTCGTGCACAGATGAAAATAGGAGTATTAATCCTCCTCTGTCAATAATCCACCTGTCTGGCAGTAATAGGCCTATCAGGGGAAGCCTTCCTTCTTCTATTATTAGCCAGACAATATGTGTGCTATGGGATTATTGACTTCTACCTTTTTTATGTTGCATTTATGCTTTGTAGGCATTGTACCCACAGTATTTAATTAATAAATTTTGGTGGAGACCAAAACAGAAGTGAATGTTAATTGAAAGGTAATTTGACTTTTTTTCAGAATTGTGACTTTAATCTCAGAATTCTGAGATTAAAGTCAGAATTCTGAAAAAAAAAAAGTCAGAATTCTGAGATTAAAGTCAGTATTCTGAGATTAAAGTCACAATTCTGAAAAAAAAAGTCCTAATTCTGAGATTAAAATCTGAATTCTGAGAAAAAAACGTCAGAATTCTGAGGGAAAAAGCCCAAATTATAAGATTGAAGTCAGAAATTATGAGAAAATAGTGAGAATTCTGAGATTAAAGTCAAAATTCTGAGATTAAAGTTAGAATTACAAGAAAAAAAGTCAGAATTCTGAGAAAAAAATCAGAATTCTATGAAAAAAAAGTCAGAATTCTGAAAAAAAAAGTCAGAATTCTGAGATTAAAGTCAGTATTCTGAGATTAAAGTCAGAATTCTGAGATTAAAGTTAGAATTACGAGAAAAAAGTCAGAATTCTGAGAAAAAAAAATCAGAATTCTGAGATTAAAGTCAGTATTCTGAGAAAAAAGTCAGAATTCTGACTTGTTTCTCATATTATATTGAAATAAAATTTAAAAATCAGTTAACTTTTTAAAGATTTTTTCAGTGGCCCTAATCCTCTTCAGTAGAAACATTCAAAAAAATTTGCAGGGTAGTAAAATGCTGTAAGGCACCTCTTCCAAAAGTTTGAACCTCAGAGGATACAAATGTTTGCCACTCTTCAAAATGTTTTCACTCATAAAAGAAAAAAAGAAAAATCATGTCCAAAAAAAAAAATGCTTTTCAAAGTAAAATGCTGGTGAAGGTTCTCAGTCATCCAGGTCATAGTCATTCCAAACAAAATTTAAAGCAATCCGCAGGACTTGGTTTCTGAGTTTGATGTTTT
>NW_015151002.1:477149-480294 GCF_000732505.1 Cyprinodon variegatus | reverse complement strand
ACTTTAATCTCAGAATTCTGACATTTGCTTTCTCATAATTATGACTTTTTTTCTCAGAATTATGACTTTGATCTCAGAATTCCGACTTTTTTTTCCTCAGAATTCTGACTTTTTTTCTCAGAATACTGACTTTAATCTCAGAATTCAGATTTTTTTTCCTCAGAATTCTGACTTTTTTCAGAATTCTGACTTTAATCTCATAATTTTGGCTTTTTTCTCAGAATTCTGACATTTTTTTCCTCATAATTATGACTTTAATCTCAGAATTCTGACTTTAATCTCAGAATTCTGACTTTTTCAGAATTCTGACTTTAATCTCAGAATTCTGACATTTTTACTCAGAATTCTGACTTTAATCTCAGAATACTGACATTTTTTTCTCAGAACTCTGACTTTTTTTTTCAGAATTGTGACCTTAATCTCAGAATTCCGACTTCTTTCTCAGAATTCTGACTTTAACCTCAGAATTCTGACATTTTTCCTATATTAGACTGAAATAAAATGTAAAAAATCTGTTAACTTTTTTTTTTTTTTTTCAGTGGCCCTAATCCTTTTCCGTATGTTTCCCTTCTCCAGCCCACCTGAATTATTATCACCTGAGGGGGAATTGCATCCAAAATTTGCAGTGTAGTAGCCACGTGTTTAGTTCCATTCATTTTTCCCTCTGCTCTAACCTGATTCTTTGAAAACGCCTCCTCACAACAAGACAACATTTAAAGAAACACCATTTACATTTTTTATACAAAAAAAAAATGCTTTTCAAAGTCAAATGCTGGTGAAGGTTCTCAGTCATCCAGGTCATAGTCATTCCAAACAAAATTCAAAGCAATCCGCAGGACTTAGTTTCTGAGTTTGATGTTTTGCTTCCCATCCATGAAGCTTTTTCAATTCAGAATGTCAGGAATAGTGTTGAGTTCGAGTAGCCCAACAAAGCCTTGTTTTTGTTTTGAATACTTGATTGAAAAAAAATCAAAAACTTCCAATTTGCATGTTTTCAAAACAAAAACAAGCCTTTGTTGGACATTTTGAATAGAAAAAAGCTTCCTGGATGGGAAGCTAAATGTCTTCAAACTTGAAAACCAAGTCCAGTAGATCGCTTTTACTTTTTTTTTTTTTTTTTTTAAGTAAACTACATTCCTAATAAATACATTTGTTGTAGTAACATGATGAAATACTACTTCAAGTATAAATACTTTTGAAAGGCACTGCGGTAATGAACTGTGTGCCAGATGTTGCACAAAAGAGTTCATCGGCTTTAGTTTGTTAAAGTGAAATGGTACATGAAAAAGAAAGATTATATAGGTGTAGGGAAGCATGTGTGGCCCGGTGTGTGAAAAATGCTAAAAATGAGAAGAGACAGTAGGAGGCCCCCCCTGAGTTCAGGGCCCACTGATTAGTGGGCTCATGAAGCAGCACCACATGACACACGCGCATGCAAATAACACAGCATGACAAGACACTGATAACAACAGAGATAAATTTGACCCTTCTAAAAACAGTGTGTGGGAGGAGGTGAAATGCAGAAGCTGCAGATCTAGATCAACATTCTCTTGCAGGGCATCAGAAAGAAAATTAGTTGGGGAAATATTTACCCCAGTTATCTTGCTCCTATATAAAGAGGGAGAGAAGAAACTGCAGTTAAAAAAAAAACATAAACCAACATCTAATGTCATCTTAAAGCAAACAGATTATAAATTGTATTCAGTAGAATCAGGTCAATTCATATATTACAGTTCAGTCGTTTTAAAGTCATTTTAAAGGGCCAAAACAGTATGACTGAGCAACATCTAAATTAAAAACTCGGATACAGAAAGATCTTATAGAAAAAACAATGTTTTACACATTTATTGGGAGAAAAACATTGCAATAAAGAACACATTCCTCGTTTTTCTTTTGATATTGTCCACACGCTTTTCCGTACAATACTGTCATCTGCTGGTTGGATTTTTAAATTACAGTTACTTTAGTGGAGAGAAGGTTTTCCATGCTGCGTTCGCTTCTACACGGATTTTTCTGAGACGTATACTAACGGTTGCGATAGTGACCGCTTCTGAGTTCAGTAGCTTATCAAAAAAAAAGCAAAAGCGAACTTATATTTGCATCTTTATTCATAAAAGATATGTAAATTGGCACATTATTTCAAATATTTGCGGTAACAATTGTAAGTCTAAGAATTCCGAAATGTCCGTGATGTAGCAGTAAAGCTTCACCCAGTATTCCACAACAGCGCCATCTTTCCAGAGGTTTGAAACTCCCTCGTAGGAAAGGAAAAGAAAGGGTTAAGGACGTTCAAGGATCCGATCGATGCCTTCTCTCTCACACGTCGCCATGAACAAATGAATTCGCGGGGAATTAAATACCAGTTTCACAAAGGAGAACGAGTCTTGTGCTTTGAACCCGACCCAACCAAGGCTAAAGTCTTGTATGACGCTAAGGTAAGGTTTTAACTAAGTTGATGCTTAAATCCTCTATAGATGGGTGATTTGCAGAAGAAACAAGGGGCTGTTTCGATAGGGTATCAGACCACGAGTGACCACAAAGGCGAATTAGGCCATAATAAGAAAAAACAGTCAGTTTAATATAACCGTTTCTCAATTACTTCTCTAGCTTCCGGGTACGTTCGATTACGTTTATGGCTAAAGGATGTGTTTGCCGAAAAATAAGTAAACATAACAGTTTTTCATCGTTATTAGTCCAACTGACCATAATCTCCAACCATAAATTGTCCTAACACATTAACCGAGGTCTCTTTTTAATGAAAACCAAAATCGATACTTTAAATAACATAATGTGCACGGTGTCTTTACTTCTATTAAACGCCAGCAGATAATAAACAAACCCACCACGACTCGCAGCTAAATTCGATGTTAGCATTTTATTTTTTTTTAGGTAGCTGCAAACGCTCATACTGTATTGCTGTAGTTGTATAGTTGATATTTTTAAAGGTAACCTTATAGTTGTTTAAGAATTAGACAGGTTTATTGATTTTTTTTTTGTTAATTGAAGCAGTTTAATCTCGCCTTTTGCTTAACTGAGCTAAAGTAGCTAGCAGTTAGCATCAATTGCTAGCAGTTAATGAGTTAATGCAGCCTACAGCTTATTTATTATTTCATTCTGTTTAATATAGATACATTGATTGGATTTA
>NW_015151002.1:376552-476864 GCF_000732505.1 Cyprinodon variegatus | reverse complement strand
CTGGGGAATAAAATATCCAATATACGGCTATGGACAGTTTTATGGTAATGGATATTTGAAAACAACAGTAACATCAGAGATGTGCTATTTGACTGCTACATATTATATAAAATGGGTTATAAAAAAAAAAACTGAATTATTTTTTTCACCACAGTGTTTTTTTTATCATCATAATGTTTTGTTTGTTTTTTTTTCCATTGCTGCTTACCTTTACCAATGTTGCACTTTAAAAAATTAAAAAGTCTAGAGAGCTATGATAACATATTTCTTTTTGTATACACTTGTGTTTACAACATGTCAGAATAAAATCAGTCTAAGTCTAAATGAGAGCAGCATGTTATTTATCTGACTAAAATCAGCATGAATGTTGCAACTTATTGAGGTTGTTGGGAACAGTGGTGGTTATAAAGTCTCCCAGCTGCTGGGTGGAAGGATCTGTGATAACGTTCCCTGGTGCATTTAGGGTGCAGCAGTCTGTCACTGAAGGAGCTCTCCAGTTCTGCACCAGCTTCATGCATGGGGTGGGAGACATTATCCAACAGAGATGTTAATTTAGTTAGGATCCTTTTGTTTCTCACCTCCTCCAATGAGTGCAGAGGGCATTCAATCACAGAGCTGGCCTTCCTGATCAGCTTATCCAGCCACTTACGCACAGCTACAGACAAGCCACTGCTCCAACAGTCAGCTCCATAGAAGATGGCTGATGCCACAACAGAGTCATAGAATGTGTTTAGGAGCTCCCCCTGCACTCCAAAAGAGTCTCCTCAGCAGGAAGAGTCTGCTCTGACACTTCTTATACAGAGCCTAGGTGTTGTGAGTCCAGTCCAATTTGTTATTCAGATGGTACTTATAAAAGTACACTATCTGAATGTCCGTTTCCTGGATGTAGTGTCAGTGGGGGGGATCTGCTCCTGTGAAAGTCCGCCACTAGCTCCTTGGTTTTCCCTGCATAAATCAGGAGGTGGTTCTGCTGGCACCAGACCAAGCAGTTCTGGTGCATTGTCAGTGTTCTGAGTCTTCCCCATCTGTCATGATTGTCTGCTGTGTCACGTCTGCTTGCTCGAGTGAGGCATCATTTTTCACAAACAAGTTTGCACTTTTGAGACAGTTTTGTTCACATCTCAAGCTTAAACGGTCTGATTTACAAGTTTGTGCTTGGTGTTTAATATGGCAGGAAAAAATAAAATACACTAGCATTTTTAAACAAGGTTGAGCCACTTTCATTATTGTAAAAACAGATCGAATCAAAATGAATCGATTTAGAACTGTATGAATCAAAATCGAATCTATTCACGACTTTGGCGAAAATACCCAGCACTATTTGGGACAACCCCGAAACTACGACACTCCCTCTACAATCCATGACCTTCAAAATACGCTGCTCAAAAATAAAATAAAATAAAATAAAGGGAGCATTCGAAATACACATCCTAGATCTGAATAATTGAATGTTGATGTCAATCAAATGCAATCCGTTTTGCTTTCTAAGTGGACAGTTTTAAAGTTATATTGTGTTGTCTACGTGCTCCCTTTATATTTTTGAGCTGTGAGCTTTATTCCTGGAAAAGAAACTGAAGACAGCTTTGTAGAAAAGTATGCCTCCTTTTTGCATGTTTTTTTATATATATATTTTTTTTTTTGCCAACAGCTGTACGACTATCTGAGCTTTAATTCTAACAGGAACCAACTCTGACTTTTCAAATTTCTCCCGCAGGTCCTTGATGTCTTGATCGGAACGGATGAACATGGGAGACGAGTCCCAAAGTACCTGATTCACTTCAGTGGTTGGAGCAGGAGGTGACAGTGCATGAAAATGTATTCCACATATCATAATTAGTAGGGTTTTTTTTAGTCTAAAAACTGTTTTCTGTCGTGTATGTATATATTTTTGTGTATGGTCGCTTGGTGTAGCTGGGACCGCTGGGCTGCAGAGGACCATGTCCTAAGGGACACGGAGGAAAACCGCAAATTGCAACGTAAGCTGGCTCGCAAAGCTCTAGGGCGCATGTAAGTTTGTTTTTGTTTTTTTCTGCAGATCCAACTTTTCAGATATGTTTCTAGCTCCTGATTAGCTATGAAATAATCTAAAGGGTTGGTCAGATTGAATGGTTTCGTCCATCTGTGAGCGTTGGGTCTGATTTTTTTCTATTTGTTCTAACTGGTCTTGGTGAGAAGGAAGAGAAAGGGATGGACGAAGAGGCGTCGACGTCAGTCTGGTAACAAATCTTCTCTGAAGACTCTCCCTAAGGAGGAGGACAGCGATGACGCTTGTGAGAAACCTTCTGCCTCACCCGATTCTCTGCACCCCCTCCTTCACTGCAGTCATTTTAAAGCCTTTGTTTTATTTTTGTTCCTTACAGGTTTGATTTCGACCTCGGACAGCAGTGACGGGGACGACTCGGACCCTGACTCTTCAAACAGTGGCGACAGCACCTTCTCAGAAGATATCAACAAAATGGTGACGAGTCCAAACAGCATTTTTAACTCGGTCTTTGAATTATAATTACTCACCTATTGATGACTTTCAAGGTTTTACGTGTTTTCTTTGGTGTATGGAACGCTGTTTCATTCAAAATAAAACCATCAAATACACAGTAAATAAATAAATAAATGTTGCTTATTATAAATTTTTAAAAACATTCAATGGAAAACTGAATAAAAGGGTCAAAAATGAAAGCTCCATTATGAAGTGCATAAATAAATCTGGAAGTAAAAAAAAATAAGTCTTAATTGGAAGAAAATAAGATAAAAATTTCTTTAAAAAATATGTATTTAGTTTTACTTCATGGTTAGATATAGGCTAGACTAGGCTACATCCACGCGCAATTTAAAAAAAAAAAATTTAAAGTGGAGAGGGTGGTTCTCTTGAAAAATACTTTTAATAGCAGCATCTTTGTTCATGTATTTAATTATGAATGAAACGGCTTTCCGTATCGATGCTCTTATTTTCAGTATGACAAGATTCGTCGGGTTAATCATTTTATAAGGACAGTTCCTTACCAGATGGTTCGTGTTGTTTCAGAGGGTTGATTCAGACGTGAACGTGAAGAGGGAGTGCGAGGAGAAGGTCGTTCACGTGGACATCAACATCCCAGATGTTCTGAAGAAGAAACTCGAAGATGACTGCTTTTATATCAACAAGAGGAAGAAGGTACTGCTCCACTTCTCCTTTGCCTCCAGAAACCTTTTCTGTGCTGGTTGCCATGATTTTTGTTTTCTTTTTTTGGTGCAGCTGGTCGTGGTCCCCTGTCAGACAAACGTCGTCCACATCCTGGAGTCCTACGTGAAGCACTTTGCTATCAACAAGGCCTTCATGGCCAATGAGCGCTACAGGCGTCAGCAGAATACCTCGCAGAGCAGCAGCCCGCAGCCGATCCCGCCGGAGAGGAGGTGAGGATCTGCAGCGGGAAATGTTTGGAAGCGACTGGAAGGAGCTGTCCTCACTTATCTTCTTTTTTGTTGTTTTATGTTTTAATTTAGTGAGGAGCTTTGTAAGGAAATGGTTGATGGTCTGAGGATCACGTTCGACTTCACCTTACCCATGATCCTCCTCTACCCCTGCGAACAAGCTCAGTTTAAAAAAGTCAGCTCCTCTAGGCTCCTCCTCGCAGCCAATGAAACCTCTCCCAGCTCCAGCAGGTCGGCGGATTATGGGAGAACGTTTTTACTCTGAAGTTTATGCAGCAGACATCCAACTTTTTTTGTTTTTTTCCTTTTAAATTTTTTTTAGTGCACAACGAGAACGTAGTCCAAGCCCACCGGCTCACAACCCCCCTACACCTCAGTCCACAGACAGTCAGCCGGCGCTAAGCGACACCTCCGCCACCACGCCCACAGCTCCAGCCCCTACTGCGAAGCGTCGCCGCCACCCTGACATGGACTGCATCTCCTACCAGTCGCAATCCCTCAGACGGTCCACCAGGAACACGTCGGGAGGAGATCGACCAGCTGAAGGAAGCAGTGGAGGTGAGGGGAACCTGCGGAAACTGTTTCTCATTTTTCTGATCAAGATTTCAGATTTTAATTTTTTTTTTATGTATTAATGCAACACTCTAACAGGTGGAGGGAGTGCGACGGCCTCTCCGCAGCTCAAGCGGCGTCAGGTCGACACGTCACAACCCAAATTCTTCCTCAGCCTCGAAAAAAGTAAGATTTTGTCCTTTCTTTTTTTTATATTTTATACAAATAAACTTTTTAGAGCACAAATAAAGGTGTAAGAGTGGAACAATCAGTTGCTAATTATTTGTAATAAAGAGTTTACAACCCTCAGAAGAACACCTTTCCTGATAAGTTAAAACAGATGAGAATTTATTCATCTTTAGTTGAATTCTAAAATAGATCATGTATATTTTATGATGGGGGTGTACAGGTCTCTTGGTAACAGTAACCAGGGGTTGTAGTAACCAGTTTAGTCCAGTAGATGTCAGTATCCTCCATTAGTTTTCCCCCTCCAAAGAAAACAGTGAAACATCTGTGCTAATGCAGTGGGGATTGCTGAAATCCACCTTTTTCCCCCCCTCCTCCTTTTACCCAGAAACACCGGTCCACAGCGGCTCATCGTCCCCGTTGCCGTTGACGCCGAGCAAAGAGAGGAGCAGGCCGTTCTACGGCCTGGAGAGCCGGAGAAACAATGAGCTCAATGAGGTGATTAAACAAGAGTTGTTTCCTACAGTATGCCATCCAGTTTCTAGTTAGTAGGACGGTCGGCCATATTTAACAGAGTTTAGAGTGAACTTCCTAATTTTCATCATATGAGAAATTTCTGAAGATGGATCCCTCGTTTAATATAGGATGATCTCAAACAGAGAAATACAACCTGATTTTTCTTCTCAATTTAAATAACTCTCTCTGTACATACTTTTTTTTTTTATCGTTATTTTGCTACTTGGAATAATCAAATATGTTTCACTAATAACCACTGTTCCAAAAAAATAAAAAAAAACTTTCTGTTTTAATCAGGTTCTGAGCTGGAAGCTGACACCTGATAACTACCCGCTTAACGACCAGCCTCCTCCGCCTTCTTACCTGTACGGATCCCAGCACCTTCTACGGCTTTTTGGTCTGTTTTCATCATCACAGCATCATCTGTCTGACTCCCCGACTGTTTCAGATACAAAATATTCAAATCCTGTTTTATTTTATTTATTTTTCTGTCCATCCAGTGAAGCTGCCAGAGATCCTGGGCAAAATGCAGATCCCTGAACGGAATCTCAGAGCCCTAATCAAACATCTGGAGCTCTTCCTGAGGTATTGATCATCTTCTAGAATAAACAGTAGAATCACGGTGAGATGATTGAAATGTTTTAGAGGAACATTAGAGTAAGGGCGTAGCTTTAGATTGGAATCCCAGGAGATTTGTTTTGAAGTGTTTAGTTTAGAAAAAAAGCCTTACTCTAGGAAGTCTCCTTTACAGGAGGTAGTTGCAGTACCGTTGTGAAGGAGGTGCCAGAGATCCACAATATTCTATCCAAAACAGGGGAGGAGTCTGTTGATGTGCATGCTGTGGGTTTGAAGGAGAGCTCCTGTTAGAGGGAGGGAGATGAGTGGGCGTTACACAAGCACGGGAGTCTAATCTTTAAATCCTCACTAGCAATCTTTAGGGATTTAGGTCTTTTATTCTCTAATCAAACCCAAACAATACCCTCTCCTGTCAGCAGGCGGCGGTATAGAGCCAAATATTTGCCTCCTTGTTATCCCATCATCATCTGATACCATTTTTATTTATTTCTTTGCCTTCCATGTTCCACAAACAGTTGCAGAATTGGTTTTGGCTTTCTTCTATGCATGTGGAATACAGATAACCGAGGCCTGAGCAGTTTCCCATGGGTACATGGTCTTTTGCAGCATCTCTGACTGGATCAGTCAACTGCACAGTAAACACAGTCAACCAGATCTAAAAGACGAATGCATTGTTACCCATACAGTGTCTAATCATCAATCTTATTATCCTTTTTTTTATTTTAGGTGTTTAATAGATTGAAATTAAATAGAAAAAAAAAACTTTGGAAAACATCTTTTTATATGGATCTTTTAAGTGTAAAAAAAAATAGCAAGTTTTATTTTAAACATATAAAATTGTTAAAAATTTATATATTTATATTAAAACATTTTTATTTATCTTATTTGTATATTTTAAGTATATAAAAAAGTGTAAACAATCATAAATTGTGTTTTAAATGTCTAAAATAGTAAAAAATAACATATATTAAAAATGTTTTTATCTTTTTATCTGTATAATTTAAGTAATATAAAAGTAAGTAAGTAAGTCATAAATGGTCTTTTAAAATTGTTAAAAATTAATATATTTATGTAAAAAATGTTTTTATTTATCGTATTTGTATATATTAAGTATATAAAAAATATAAACAATCATAAATGGTCTTTTAAATGTAGAAATCTGTTAAAAGTAATATATTTATTTATTTTTATTATTTATCTTTATATATTTTAAGCATATAAAAAAGTGTAAACAATCATAAATTGTTTTTTAAACGTCTAAAATACTTAAAAATCAATAAATTTATATTCATTGTTTTTATCTTTTTATCTGTATAATTTAAGTATATATAAAAGTATAACCAATCATAAATGGTCTTTTAAATCTCTAAAATTGTTAAAAATGCATATATTTATATTAGAAATGGTTTTATTTATCTTATTTGCATATATTAAGTATATAAACAATCATAAATGATCTTTTAAATGTTTAAAATCGTTAAAAATGTATATATTTATATTAAAAATGTCGTTATTTATCTTAAGTGTATATATTTAGTATAGAAAAAATATAAACAATCATAAATGGTATTTTTAAATGTATAAATCTGTTAAAAATGTATATATTTATATTAAAAATGTTTTTATTTATGTTCTTATTTGTGTATTTTAAGTATATAAAAAGTGTAAACAATCATAAATTGTGTTTTAAACATCTAAAAGCGATCAAAATTAATTAATTAAAAATGTTTTTATCTTTTTATTTTTATGATTTAAGTATATATAAAAGTATAAAACAATCATAAATTGGTCTTTTAAATGTCTAAAATTGTTAAAAATGTATATATTTATATTCAAAATATTTTTTTATTATCTTTTTATTTATATATATTAAGTATATAAAAAAGTATAAACATATAATATATGTATAGTTTAAACGGTTTTAAATGTCTGAAATTCTTAGGAATCAATATGTTATATAAAAATAAAAAGGAATCAATATGTATGTATTAAAAAAACTGTTATTTAAAGAGTATTTATTTTATTCCTATAATTTTTAAGCTTCTTAATGTATTTGTTTATAGAATTGAAATTCTTGTCCATATAAAGATGGCCACCATGTTGTAGACTCAGCAGGTCGCTGGCCATGCTCTTTGACTCGACCCTTTTGGGAAAGACTCCTGTTTTTTTTTTTACTCTGTAATCAGCCTTGGGGCAGATTGTGCCGAGTGGGCAAAAACTGATTGATGTCCCAGAGACGGATGCACAGTGCATGCTGGGATTTGGCCACAGCTGATCTCCTCGCTCTCTCCCTTCCTCGCCATAAGAATGATTGCGATTAAGTCTGTGGTGTAGTGTGCATTAACGTGTCAAATGCAGACGGAATACAGAGTTTAGAAACATGCTTTATTTTGATACTCTCCTAACATAAATCTCTCCCAAAATCCATTCTTATTGAATATTTGTCTGGAAGTAATGGGTTAAGGATCAGCCTTGACTGTTGACTGAATGGTAAATAGAACCTGCTGCTGCTGACCTTTACCTTCTGCTCCATCATCTCGACATTCACTCTTTATAAGTTTTCCTCTGATGAGGATAATTTGTTTGCATTGAGATTAGAAAGGCCGGTGGAGCTAAGATGAGATGGCAAGATTTAGAGGATTTGGCCAAGTAGCGGATACTAAGAAGATTCCGGATTAGTTTCCCCTCCCCGCTGCTGATTAGATGGGAAGAGGAAGGAGGAGTTTTTTTTATTTTATTTTATTTTTTTAGTTTTGTTGCTGCAACTGCTCGTCAGTCATTCCCATCCCCACTCTGTGTCGTTGGGTCGTCTATAAAATAAAAGCAAGGGGGATTGGATTTAATGTTTATAGGAATCATGGGTTATCCAGGAAGGTTGGTGTGAACTGGAACGTGTGGACGGCCTGTTTATTACGCTAATAAATGCTCATAATGAATATTTAATGTCAGAATATCTCACCAGTTTTCCCTCTACTTGTACCTCCCTGTTTCCTGCCGAATTCTCTCAGGTTTCTGGCCGAGTTCCACGAGGATTTTTTCCCAGAGTCTGCATACGTGTCTGCGTCAGAAGCTCACTACAGCATGAAACAACCAAGACCAGCTTATTAAAGGAGACACGGACAGCTTATTTTTTCTTTCTCTAAGCAGAAGTTCCCGCTTCTATGTTCCTCTTCCTCTCTAGCATGCGTTTTCTTTCTGCTGCCTTGCGGGTCCAGTTACTTCCATATCTCCCCAGCATGCAGGACTACAATCTTCTGCTTAGCGTTAACGTGGAATGCACGCTGATTTCCATCAGTCCCAATCTGCCGAACTTCGTGGTTCTTTTCTTAAATTCTGTTGCAGTTTTTCCTCTTTTTTTAAAATTTCCTGCCACATGTAGGTTTTTGAAGATTGTCTCCTATTCGATTAAGAATGGAGGATAAAAAAAAGTCCTGTGTGAAGAGGATTGTACGCCTGTTTGGAAGCTAAGAACTTTCCAAAGACTGACTTCCTCCGCTTCTCAGTGCTCCACAGTACCCGCCTGACGGCAACAGAACTATCTGTTTCTATGCTTCCTTTGCTCCTCTGCAGTTTCTAACGTCGGCTCTTGAGTGTCGTCGTTCTCCCCTAGAAATTTCACCTTCTTCGAATGTGTGGCTGTTTGTTGCAATTTGTTAAAAGCCAGTTTTATTTCACTTGACATCATTTGTGGTCTGTTTAAAGGAGCACTAACTCTGCCATAAGTCACTTCACTTAATTGAATATGATTAAACTAATTAGCAAAAAAAATTTAAGAACTATTTCTACATACTCGTCCATTCCGGATGTATTCTAAATGATCACCTCATCCAAAATTCTTCCAGCGCATCTTTATGCTATTTATTCGTCTCCAAATGTAATTCAGCTGCTTTAAAAGGACCTCAGACTTGAAACGTTTATTTTGAAAAAGTTATAAAACATGTTGGGCATTTTTTTTTTTTTCATTTCCTTGGAGTGAGTTGTTTCCCTGTTGTTCTTTGTCAAAAAATAAAAGAGTAAATAAATAAAAAGTAACTTTTTTTCCAAGTTGTCCCCTCTTCTATACATACATGCATGCATACATGGAGTGAGTATGGAATATGGAGTCCTAAGGGAGTCATCTTAGGTTCCCTTTTTTTTTTTTTTTGCATGAAAATTACAATAGATAGTGAGTTAGTTTAGCCTCATCTGAGATCCTGTTTGAATAAAATAAAACATTTTGGTTGGACTTTACAGAAATTGTCCCATTGCAACTTTTCAGGCTTAAATAAAGAAGGAACCTTAAAGATATATTGGAGGATGTTCAATTCCAGGTGGATCATTAAAATAATTGGTCCTCCTAATTGTCAATCACACTGGCCGTCCTATATCCCTACATCCTCGTCCCCATTTTTACTTGCAGTCGGTGAGTCTGACATGGTGGTAAAATTAAAAATGTTTTAGAAAGTAAGATTGTATGAGTGATGCAAACAGCAACTTTTAAACAGCGTGCAGTCTGCACAAGGAGAAATGGGCTTGTGCATGCTCTTGCACGCATTTAATAGGCTTTCCCTCTGGAGTGGTTACAGGGTTGTGCATGTGCAATGGAGAGGGTGGCTCTTTTCAAAAATTCCTGAAAATCCTCCACTATACAGCTCTGTATGTAGCAGCGTAACGTCACCAAAACCAAGGGGAGCTTGGACCATGAACATAAAGCCTCTCTTATTAAGTCCTTAAACGGATGTGGGCTTTTCCCCATATAATGTGGTGTGGATTGTTTTAGAGTTAGAAAAAGCAGAAAAGTGCAATAAGTTTGTGTTTGGTGCACATTTATTATTTTATTATTATTATATTATTATTATTATACATTTATTTAACTTATATCCTTGTAATATGGTATCTCGAGTGAAATTTCCTACCTCAACCTAACAGGTTCTCCAATTCCTTCCCATTCAGGACATATTGTTTCCACCATTTTCAGATGACGGCATTGATTTTCTTTTTTTTAATCAAACTTTTCTCTAAACTTTGGCTAGGGGATACCAGAACTTTAATTTATTTTCCTCTAAATATATAGCATGTAAAATTTGAGTGTGTGTAATGTGGGAAAAATTTTTATAAATGATGGCTTTATGAGGAAAAAGGGAATTTTTTTCAATGGATGTACATCACAGGAACTGGATTTCTTTTCCAATATATCAACGGATTGGTTTTGATTGCTAATATGTTCACTTTTAACTTGAGATAAGGTGTATCTTCATGTGACACATATGAACAATAATCCAACATGCCGCAACCTCTTGATTAGTCAAAAAGAAGAATTTTGATGCCATATTTCCAGCGTTTTTTAAGTTTAGCAATAAAATCTAATACACATTTTGACAACTTTTAATGACACACACATTTATCTTTAATGTTACTGTACCAGGTAATGGATTTATGTTCATCTTAATGGGCACAGATGAATATAATCCAAAGGTCAATAACAAGTAGAACTTAGATATCACTGAAATAGGATATGCACTCTTTATTTTTTAGCACCTTCCCTGTCTAAAGAGCTGCCCGCTTTTTTCCCAACTCATTGCACCTGTGGGGAAACTGGCAAACATGTTCTTCTCGCATCAGAGGTCTAATTGGTTTTAGTGGTGAACCTTAATTGCATTTTGGATCAGCCTTCTTGTAATGAACCGCGTATCAGTGCAACCCAAGACGGCGCCCTCCCACGTGCTGCTATCGCATAGCCACAGGAGCCGCAAGTGCAATTCTCTGCATGCATCTTGGATCGATTTCCTAGCCCTGGTTATCACTATCAGGTTACCGCCTAATTTAATTTTTGTGGGGCAAAAATGGAATTTAATGAGATGTGAGCCGTTGGCTCTCGAGTGTTTGCCCCTATGGTCCTCAGCGGCGGTTTCCTGTTTTTCTTTCCCGCTCTCTCTTCTTCTTTAGTCTGAGTGGTTCTTTCTTTTAAATTAATATCATAGTCTCAACTCTCAAATGTTCATTCTTATTGGTTCTTTGTGGTTGTTTAGCCTTTCTCTCTTGGCTGATCACTAAAAGTATATCCCGACTCATCCACAGGCTCATGGCTCTACATTTCCCAATGAGCTCTCTTAATGTCCCGACCTCGAGTTTATGTCTAGCTGGTTTTGTCTTGCTCTTTCCGCCATGGATTCCAAACACAGATTTTTCGAGGAGTGGGTAGACACCAGCTCCTCTTTCTCCTCCGACTCATCCTGGACATCGTTTGACCTCAGCACTGACCTCACATCAATCAGCTCCGACATATCTGCGACGGCTCCTGACAGACCTCTCGAAGACCGGCTGCCATCGAAGTGCCGACCACTTGAAACCAAAAGGAGGACCTTGAAAGCCGAATGGAGGGAGACGTCGTTTCTCAACGAGTAAGTGAAAATCCTACAAATGGGCTAAAAAGATGAGGCTTTTTGACTTCTTGTAATGTTTAAACTTAGATCAGTGGGGTGCTGTAAATATACCAATGAGCTTGGCTGGATGAAGACCTAATGCTGGTGGAACTGGGTGAAGTTTCCAGCTCATTTTATGATAATCTGTTCCATCAGACTTTAATCACAAGAGCTTCTATAATGGCAATGTGATTCCCTGTAGCGGGACGGCGAGAGCGGACAAAACAAAGCCCCGCATTAGTTTAGATTGAGGCTATAAATCACAGCTCCTCCTAGAAAGTCCACCGAGAATGTCTGGGAAAACTAAGGATATTATTCACCAGCTTTTAGCTCTTCTTTCTCATTTCCTTTTATTTTGCAACCCACCATCAAGCTACAAGGATCTGGTAGGTGGTTTACATTTCTAAGAAAAGTTTACATCAGGGCAGAGGAATTCCTTGCCTCAGGTAATATTCAGTCCAACCAGGGACATACTTTCAATGTTTGAAATTGTTCTAAGATTCTTTTGAATGAACAAACTCTGATAATTTAAGTGCCTCATGTTTGATACATGAATTTTATAGGCCTCTAAATCATCAATGGGGTATTTTTATTCTTAAAAAACCCATAATTAAACAATCAAATATAGTGAATGAAAAATCTGCAATAAATTTCCTAATGTATCACAAATTATACAGATAATTATTTGGATAAGCCTTTTCAAAATTGTTTTTCATTTGTCAGACTGTTCAATTCTAGCTTCAAAATATTTGCATTTTCTGACACTTGTTATTTCATGGTTTAGGCGTTAGAAGCTTTTATTGATTAAAGTTTGTAATAACTGAATTGAAACACAATAAAGTTTTTATGTGAGAAGATGTGGTAGCCTGAGGACTGAGATAGTTTTCATATTCCAGTGCAATTTTCAATAGTCAATCAAAAGTGCAATAGCTAGATTTTATTAGTAATTTCAAGCGAAACTTCCATGAATTGGAAATTGATTAAGGGTTTCAAACTCAGTTTAATTGAATTCATCTTCATCAGAATGTTTCATAATGTCTCACATCTGTTGGAAAGAAAGAAAATACTTTGAAGAAGCTATCTTTTTCATAAATAAATAAAAAATTTGTTTGCTACTGACTCTTTCCAATTATTTAGAATAAACAGATTTCAGCTGAAATAAGATGGATTAGGCCAATAAACATAAATAGGAAATAATTTCTAAGTATTAAGTGCTAAATAAAATGGGAATGGACTCCAACTTACGGTAAGTCACTGTTGTCTACCTGATTAAGCTACGTTTTTTTTTTTTTATAGCTTCTATTCTCAGAAACCTAAAGACGGCGTCTGATGGATAACATCCTCATGACTCATGGCATTTCAATAAGTTAGGATCATTTGTCTTAACGGAAAAATACAGTTTCTGGATGCAAGTGTTATGAGTAGCTGCTGAGTTATCAAGCAGTTGAATACCCTAGTGAGTATATTTTTTGTGTGCATTGAGGCAGACATTTGGGGAAACTTTAAAGTCAAAGCAGTTAGATTTCTTCCTTGCTTTTCATTAACATTTATTGAGCTTGAAAGCAAAGATAAAACACATTGTAAGTCAAAAAGAGCACAACTTTTGAACTGTTTTGTCAGCACTGCATAATATCACATAGATGAGTTGCTATTTGTGAAAAAGTCGTTTTAACTCAGCATTGGTTGTAACCAGTTTATTAGTCATTGCTTGGGAATTCCAATAGAGAATATAATGAATTAATTGTTTAAGCAAAACAAGGATCTATGACAACTGGGAGTTAGCCATGCATTGCATCACTTGTGTCTTAGACTTCAGAGTAAGGACAGAGATATGAATAATGAAGATACAGTGGCTTTAAACTGTATAAATACCCCTTAAACCTTTTCATATTTTGACTCATTACAAAAAAAATAAATAAAAAAATAAACCTTCTTTATTGGATTCGTATGTGGAAGACAACACAAAGTGGTATGAGATTTGGAAATAAAATTATACATGATTTCTTGGTTGTTGTTTTACAAATAAAAACTGAAAGGTGTGATATGCAGAAGGATTTATCCCCTTTTTTCTGAGTGCAATCAATGGCCATCAGAAATTGATGATTGCTGATGACTTAAAAGTCTATTTGTGTGTTATCTAGTCCCCTTGAATATTCCGTTTCTCCTAGATGGCCTGAGAGGACGGTAAAGAGAATATTGGAAAGCAAATATCACCATGAAGTCCAACGAACAGGGATAAAACTGTTGAGAATTTTAAAGCAGGCTTAGGCTATAAACAGATTTCAAAGCTTTGAATATCTCACAGAGCACTGTTCAGTCCATTATGTTGAAATGGAGAGTACGGCTGAAATGTAAACTTACCAAAGCAAGACCATCTGCCTAAAACTTGTAGTCCTAGAAAGATTGCATTAAAACATTATTATCGCTCTTATCTTACTCTTGCTTTTGGAACACAATATAACACATGAAATTATCAGAAAGTATCAAAGACCCAATATGTTTCACTGAAAATGCTTCTTCTGTCTGATAACTCTGTAGATCTTGGTTTTTCAAATCTGAGGTGTCTCTAATGTTCTGAAAAGTTCAACATGTCCAGTCCATGTTCTCCATGAATCTTTGAATGGATAGCCTATCCGGGAGGCTAGCTGTTTCCTTTTTTGCTGCCTGATGGTTCTTCTAGTTTATGACCTCTGGCTCAAACTTACGCCTACAAACTCAGAAGATGATGCAGATGGTCTGTTTTGCAGCATTCTGGTTTTGGTAGTAGCCTGCAGGTCTACTTAACTTTGCACAATCTGAAGAGTGTAGACCCCATCCTTCAGGGAAAACCATTCAGGAGGTCTTCCCATTGTCGTCTTCTCTGCTGAGACAAAGGACAGAGCGAGAGGTAGAGGTCTTATTGCCTTTATAGCAAGGATAGGGGCCTGCAAAAACGTATGTGAACATTTTTCTACCAATATTGAGTGTTGATATCCTTGTTTATGACACCTATGCCATTTGGGCACTGTCTCATAATTCAAAAGGTTTTATTCCAGCACCACTGTGTACATTCCGTTAGGTTAGTTCTAACAGAAGACACGGTTACTCTCAAGAAACGTACAACTTTTTAGAACTTCTAATAGTGCCTTCCCGTTAAAATTAGTGGTTTCACGTGGGGTTTTCAAACATGGCTTGACCCACTAACAATCCGCATTTAGATCCTTTCCCATTAGGTCTTACCCCCCGCTGCTGGGTAAGCATTGATGATGTCATTGGTGCAAAAGAAATCTGGAAAGTAAACAATGGAGAGCAACATGGAAGGGAGCCAGAGTGTAGTCAGTGTGCTTTATTGTTTTACTCTTTTATTCATCCAAATCTCTCCTTCCAGTTCTGCACCATGTTTATGAAATGCAAATTAGTTGTTTTGGCTTGTTATATGACGTTACGAATGTTGTTACGTACCTTATGTTGCGATCAAGGGTATCTTGTAAATTATTAGGTCAACTTGTGTCTGGTGTTCCCATTGTATGCTAATCGGAGTGGAGTCACTCTAAGGTGATTTTAACCCCCATGGCTTGCTGGATCGTTTGACGCAGGTCGGCGCAGGTATGTTAGCCGTTGCCGTCTGCCACTAAAAGATTATTGTTCGTAGGTTTAAACTCGTTTTTTTTGTCAATAGAGAAGGGGTACAAGACATCCAGGGAGATTTCATTTGCTTACAGGTTATGCTTCTAGATTTAAGTATATATATTTTTAATATTTCTATATTTACCTTGCGCTTTCCTGAACTGGCAGTTAGCTTTGGTGTAAAAGCTGCATTTCTCTGAAGTCACTTTGCTTTCTAGGTAAATATGGTTAGATTCCTGGAGGGCACTTTTCATGACTTACATGTTACTGTCCTGGGCTTGAGCTTGTTTTTACCTACATTGATCCTATGACACAATTGGACTTTTCGTTAAAAAAAAATAATCCTGCTCTAGTCGTTTATCATCTTAATAAAAAGACATACAGACAAAAAGGGCAAGTGAATTCATGTTGTGATGTTTACATGTTTTTTTTCTGCTCTCCACTGGGATATTAGTTCCAGTAGTCGGCATAGACGGGTGTTCTTTGTTGCTGCTTTAATCTCACGCTGCCATTGCTGTTATGATTTATAATCATTGATTTTTTTTTTTACCTTCCAGGCTTGGGCGGCATTTTAAGTTAACTATTTTTTTTTTTGTTGTTGCTTTTTTTTTAGCCAAAAAAAACAAGTATTATTGCTTGAAGTCTAAATATAAATCGCCAAGATCTCTTGAGATAATGTTGACATTGCTGTGAAAAAGTATTGAAATAATGCTTCAGCTTTGAATTTTTTGTCAAATTTGGACTTTTAACATCATTGCCAGAATATATAGAGAACAGAGGTCACAGAGTAGCGGACCAGGGTCCAGATCTGGACCCACCTGCTCTCTAATCCGGACCCAACCTGATGTAAAATATTTATAAATTACTGCATGTTGTCCGACGATAGTGTCTAAGCGTCTCTTGCACCACTTCTCCTTTTTCCACCTGCCAATAAAACCCAGATTTAAAACATTGCAGGTCAGGATAAAGCCCACTTTTCTCATTAAGCCATAAAAAAGAAAGGAAAAAAAAAAAAAAAGGCAGTTCATGTGTTTTATAAAAAAAAAATTAGTCCGGAAGTTTTCTATACACCAAACTGAAAGATGGTTCTTCTCCACTTCAAAAACAGTTTAGATTTCAAACTGGAAAAACTTTCTATTTTTTTTATTATTTAAGAATTCAATGTATAACATGGATGCATAAACAACTAATTTTATTTCAGTTTTCAATTCAAATTTTCACATTGGTCCAAGTTGGTTTGAACCTGATCGTTCAAACCAACTGATCTGATCGTTTGGTGACAGTAATTTTTATTTACTTAGATTATCTTTGACTAATATCAAAAAGTGTTGGCTGATAAAAACATTTAATAATGACAACAAATCAAAGGCTAAAGAAATCTGCAAGAATGAAAAAAATACTTTCTCATAGTGCTTTGTATCCCGTCTAGTTTGTCACCCATAAAGTTGGCACGCATCTGTTTCTCCGTACATTTATCCTCATTCTGCAAGCTGTGTGATCTTCCTGATGAAGCTGCATGTGGGGCGGGGAGGTCCTCCCAGGATTGTTCCTTCTGTTCGATGACACTCCGCTGATGTGTGAGTGCTTTCATGTAGGTACGCGTGTGTGCATGTGTTTGTGTTTGAATGGAGTTTATCCCCGCTGGCCCAGATGCCCCGGCTAAATCCATCACCAGCGGCGCTGCACAGCATTGCTAAGCTGGAACATTTGGCACCAAACTAGAAATGAAAAAAAAAATAAAACACACACACACACTCTGTGACATACACATACACGCACTGAGAAAATTGAGTTTAAGGATTTTTTTTTTTTTTTTTTGAGAGATTCAGAGTTGTTGGATTTTTTTTTTTGCAGTGGAAGAGTTACTCTGTGAGCAGGACAGCAGCTTTTCCTCCAATGTTCTGAGTCTTGTAGCATTAGTGGGGCTGGGGCTTCCATCCCACTCACATCGACCCATTATTCCTTCATTGCCTGGAAGAAACGATGGAGTCGTGTGATGATGATGATGAACTGGGAATGTTAACAGCTTTCCAGTAAGTTACCATGTACATGTTATTGTTGTTTTTTTGCTTGTTTGAGTTGCTCTTATTTGTGACATGCTCAGTTCCACCTAGTTGGGAGTTTGCATGCCATTTAGTTTGGCATTTGTCATTGAAACCATTATAACATATAGAGATGCTTTTGGGAGTCCATTGTTAGATTTTTTTTTATTATTATTATTTTGGTCTGAAATACATCTGAATCTAATTTTTTTCCCCAAACTTTAAGATTCCTTATGAATTTACCATAATGCAAAATTAGCATAAGGAAGTTTATTTTCTAAATGATTAATGCATTTTAATTAGTGTTTTGATGCCACACTTTCTAACACTTTCTTAATTCTAAAATCAGGAAAGTATCATAATCCAATTAATTCATTGTAAAATTTGCCACTTTTGCCACTATCCTAGTTAAGTGTGAGTTGATTAAAAACATAGACACACTGTAAGAAATCCATCAATTCTTCAATAGTCTTGTCCCATGTACATTAACATTGTATTATTATTATTAAATCTAAGAATCAGCAGATGAGAAAGTATCATGAATTGACCATAATTTTAGTGGAGGAGATAGACAAGCTTTATTTCATCAAAATGAAAGATAGAGTAAATAATGTTGAAAAGAATAAAGCGAAGAATGCTCTTAAGAGGTTTGAGATTGGCTTTTAAAAATGCCATTTTAATGTGGCCGTAGAAAGACCATTCTTCTTCGTCCCCCCAGCAGAAACAGCAATCAGTGCTCCACCGCTCTGTCTGGCTACAGACTCCTGATCATCAATGGTCCTCCTTCCCTAGCCAGCAGTTAGCTTCTAGAGCCTAGTCTTGGCCCGCCACCGCCTCTTCTTGCTATTTACGATATGGGATTCTCTGATATACAATCCTCCTAAGGATCAGTAACAGTTTTCCTGATGGACTTATCTGATCTGTTTTGATCCTCAGCAGTTAATTTCTATAACTAGCCTTGGTCAGTTGTAGCCTGTCCATTACCTTCAGCACTCCGTTTTTCTGGCTGACTTATCCGACCTACGGCCATCTTGCTTCAGTCCTCCGTGGTTAACTTGCCTAGGTCAGTCGTGACCTTTTCACTGCTTTCAGTGTGCTGTTTGTGCAGGGCAGGCTTCTCCAACCTACTGCTATACTCCTTTGCTGTCTTCCTGAACTATCCCTGTGGTTCCTTGACTCCAGAGGGGCATGCAGCTGGCATCCCAGTTATGGAGCTTTCTCAATGGATGTTGTTAGAATGATTTCCCACTGCTGCTGTCGGAGCTCCAGAATGTTGCTCACTTTACCTTTATTGTCCAGGTTATTCGTCCCCCTATTTTTAGTACTCTGACCAAAACAAACATGGACCAAGCGCAGGAGAAGGTAGTTTACATGTATGATTTTAAACTAGTTGTCTGTATTGGACACAACGGTGATCTCTACAGTCAGTGTGTCGGACCGATTAATTTGTCGGACTAATTAATCGATAAGTCTGTTAGCTCTACATTGCCATAGCACGAAGATGTCTGCCGCCATACAAATGTAACCCGCTCCTGTGTAATTATAAATTTCAATTTCTAAGCTAACACAAACGTAAAGGTTGAGACTTGCAGTTCATAGCTGATGATAAATAACATTCTTATGTATAATAATTTATGTTTCTATCAGTTATTCCCTGAAAGTATTATTACACTGTAGCTTTAAAACAAATTGCTGGTAAGAATTGAACTCTTACCTACTTACTTTTGGTCCAAGCTATAAGGTTGCCACCTCTTTATTTAAATACTAGGTTAGATTTTGCATAAGTATAGTTAAACATCTGCCAACAACTGCTGAATTGCTTCTGCTTGGTGCTGCATTATATGTTTTTTTTTTTTTTTTAGGTAACCAATAAGTTGACCTGCAGATTAGTGGTTCAACAGGTTAATCAGGTACAGTTTCTTTGATTGGGAAAATCTTGAATTTGATGCTTCTTGTCTTCAAACAAAATGGCGCTTCTCGGCTTTAGAGGCTTCCAATGTAGGAGCCATCGTTAAATACAGAGCAGCTAATCAGAAGGGATTTGGATGCAACTAAAGCAGGAAGAAATGCTTTATCACCAAATCTGTAACTTCCCTAAGGCGTATATGAGACATTAGTTAGAATATTGGTCTTTTTTAATTGAAAAATGGTATAAAACTATGGTGGATTGGAAGTATTTTAAACCAGCCACTTATTTTGAGAAAATTACTCAATCAGCAAAACTCTGAAGTTTATTTAGACTGCATTATCAAGTCCAGCTAAAATTGAACTGTTGAAAACTGTTGAATTTTAGGCATAACTTAACATGCCTTTAATTTTGGAAAGTGCAACAAGCAGTGTTTGCGGAAAACATGCAAGCTTTGCACCCATTCTCTGTATTTAAGGTGATTTTGTTCCAAAAGATCTTTTCAGAAGGCCAAGTGGAAGGTTTTTCCAGCCATTTTTAACTCAACTTTTACCAACACATTGTACTGAAACTGCTAATGTCTGCAATCCCATCCCGTCTTTCTGTCATTATACCCTGTAGTAATCTTGATCCCTGATCTGGCTCCACGTTACGTAAAGACGAGGTGATTCTGAGCCAGGATGAACCCAGGACCTTGTAATTACTGAGCACCTATAGAGATTATGTCATGGATTGAGAGGCTTTAGCTATCTGACTGCTGGGTAGTATGGCGGGATGAGTTTGTGGGCACTTTTAATATGTTGTTATGAAGCTGGTCCAATAAAATACATTATCTTAAAATGAATAAAGAGTGGCACTATTTTTATTTTCCATTTTTAAAACATTTCTATAAAGTTTATACCACTAGGTTGTCGTTAATGGGGATCAAAAAACGTAACCGCAATTTATCCATACTGACATCACAGCAATGACTGAATGTTTGTGAAAATGAGAATTTTGAGAAACAATAAGAAGTGATAAATGTTTCAGCTGTAAAAGAAAATGTTCGTTATTGGAGAAAAAAGCATATTCTTTATATTATTTGCATTTGATATCATGCATTCAAATAAACAGCTCGATTGAACCCACTTTGTCCCCGTAGATAAGGACAGAGGTTGACATAAGCTTGTCTCCTTTTCTCCTTGTACACACTGACCGATACAGCTGCCTGGTCAATGGTCAACTTAGGGATTGTAGGAGTGCATGATTGCAGCATCATTGTTGAAGGATTATGGCGAGAATGCGATGAGGTTTTGGTGAGGGAGCGTTTAGCCCAGGGTAAGAAGTCAAATGAAATTTGACAAAGAGGCAGACACAAACTGATTTTATTCAAATCTTCGCCCTCTGCTGCTCCTGGTTTTTCCAGCTATGGATATTCTAAATATTTAGACTGTTTACTCGGCAGCTGCAGATACAGTAGATTCAAGTGAATCAGCTTCTCTTCCTGATTCATCACAGATGGCATGTGACAAGTCTGTAGCCGTCTTCAAAGTATTAGAAGAGACGGGTAATGTTTTTAATTCTGGAAAGCGCTATGTACTACATTAATTGTATGAAAACTGCTTTATCAATAAAGTTTGATTTGATTCTGATATGCAAAGGAATCTTAAGCACTGGACCTAAACATAGTAAAGAAGAATTTAAAGAATGTGGGATGGGGGATGATGGATGAATGCATGCATGCATGCATGGATGGATGGATGCATGGATAGATGAATGCATGGATGGATGCATGCATGCATGCATGGATGGATGGATGTATGCATGCATGGATGGATGGATGCATGGACAGATGAATGCATGGATGGATGCATGGATAGATGAATGCATGGATGGATGCATGGATAGATGAATGCATGGATGGATGCATGGATAGATGAATGCATGGATGGATGCATGGATGTTGCATGTACTCCAAACCTTCTTTAAACACCATGGGTAATTTTTCTGTTCTGTATTTCGAATCTCATTCAATGTATATTACACTGTCATCACATTCTGAGGTACTTTTCATCTGGGGGACAGGGGAAAAAAACAAACAATGTTTTTCTTTTTTTTGGTGTTTAAATCCAGTCATTCTCTTGACTAATATAGTTTTGTAAAGTCTGGTGAGGCCGAGACAGCAGGATTTTTAGTCCTTTACATCCTCCTCCGCCTCTGTTCCAACTGAAGCACAGGATGTTTCCTCTCTGATTGGTTAGTTCAGGCAGGACGAGTCTGGAGGCCAAGCGGGTCACACGCAGATTAGTGTCCTGGCAGGTCTTCAGTCTGTAGTTGTACTCCTTTTCCTTCCGGTCACATGTAAATTCATGTAAATTCCTCTGAATCATTGAGAGGAAAGAAATGATTCGGAGAGTAAGAAATGATTTACCCTGCAGGACTACAAGGATGTTAGTTGTTGTTCTTCGTCAACATGATCATTTCCTCCTCTATTTCTTAGCCTTCCGATGCATTATGTGGCTCATTGTGTTGATTTCATGCGAGGGAAACACCTAATAAAGGGGCTGGAATTGTTTTTGTTTGCTTATTCATGATTGGACCTGGAGGCCAGTTTATAAACCAAAAGAATTGAAAATTAGTGGTGTGAATCTATCATCCATTGACTAAACCGATAATTAGATGTGCTAATGTGCATCTCTACAATCCCTTAATTGCTTAATATGGATATGGCAATGACCAGACTGCTTAAGCGGCATTTACATGTAATGAGTTTATGACATGATGGCTGCCTCTCCATGTTTACGCTTGTATGTTTTTGTGACATTTGAAACCCAAAAGCCATTTACTTACAGCCTGGGTGTAGCAGATGTTTCATCAGTCGTACCAGTCCTGTCAGGAAAAATGAGCCATAATCCCAGTAAGCTATTGAGGAGAGCTTTTAAAAGAACACCCAAACCCTTTGAGCCAAAACAAAGTAAAGCAAAGGCTGCCAAATGTTTGGAAAAATGATATAAAATTATATAAAATTAAAATTATAAAAAGAAAATCTGTCAAAGTTATTTTTATTGCTACACTAAGCAACTAAACACATTATTAGCAATCCTAAGGTAACTTTAACAACACAAGGTTACATCAAATTTAATGTCAGTCAGTCAGGCATGAAGGGTTGTATTTGTTTTGATACATCCATCCATCTTCTTCTGCTTATTCGGGGTCGGGTGGTGGGGGTAGCCCAGACATCCCTCTCCCCAGCCACTTGGGCCAGCTCCTCCGGGGGAATCACAAGGTGTTCCCAGGCCAGTCGAGAAGCATAGTCACTCCAACGTGGGACTTGCACGGAACACCTCATCAGGGAGGCATCCAGGAGGCATCCTAACCAGATGCCGGAGCCACCTCAACTTGCTCGTCTCAACCTGGAGGATCACCGACTCTGCTCCGAGTCCTCCCTGGATGAATGAGCTCCTCACCCTATCTCTAAGGGTAAGCTCAGACATACTACAGAGAAAACTCATTTCGGCCGCTTGTATCAGGGATCTCGTTCTTTCGGTCATGACCCAAAGCTCATGACCATAGGTGAGGGTAGGAACGTAGATCGACCGGTAAATCGAGAGCTTTGCCTTTTGGCTCAGCTCTCTCTTCATAACAACGGATCAGTTTCACAGTAGATGCCGCACCAATCCGCCTGTCGATTTCCTGCTCCATCTTCCCCTCATTCGTGAACAAGACCCCAATATACTTAAGGTTATAGTTAGAGGATGTTCTTTTTCCAGGTGGATCATCAATATAAGCTGTCCTCCTAATTGTCAATTATTCTGGTGATATGTTTACGTAGGACCATCCTACGTGCTCGTCCCCATTTTTACTTGCCATTGTGAGTCTGAAATAGCGGGAAAATTGCAAATCTTCTTTTGGAAAGAAAGCTTGTATGAGCGATGCAAACACGAGGAGGAATGGGCTTGTGTATGCTCTCGTATGCATTTAATAGTCGTTCCCTCTTGGGAGCGGGTATAGGGTTATGCATGTGAATTAAAAAAAAATTTTTTTTTTTGAAGTGGAGAGGATGGCTCTTTTCAAAAAATCTCGAAAGTCCTTCACTATACCTTTAAACTCCACTAGGGGCAGTACATCTTTCCCAACCCGTGCTTTGATACAGCTTATTTTAATCTCTGGTGTTGTGATTTTTTTTTCCCAATGATTCTATACAATTAAAAACACACATCAGTTTCTCATGTGATGAATATGAAAAAAAAATCTCATTAATATATGGGGTATTATCGGTAATTTGAAAAGGGATACAAAAAAAATCCAGTTTACTACCAATTACTCCAAATGTTCTCAATGTTTCAATCTGTTACCCAAAAAATAAGACTAAAAACAGAGCTCACTGCATTTTCTCTGTCACTGTTATATGACAGGAGAGGAAGTGAAACACACACATAAAAACACTTGACCGCGGTCCCTCAGTGTGTATACCGCGATGGTCTGTTATTTATAACATCACCTCCTGCTCAGAACACTTCCACCATCACTCCCACGTTTCCCTCTCATCTCTGGGACCACTGCCCAGTCATGTGCAGCAAGCTTAGGATTGTTGCCCAGGCAGAAACCCCTCAGGCCTCCTTTACCTTGTAAGCTCTCAGTATACTGGAAGATATTTACCAAATGCCCTAGTAAAACAAATATTTATACTGTAAAGTGGAATTATTTCATGCATATTGGGAGTAACCATATATCTTCACATATTATATTGCATTTCTATCCAAGCTGTGGTCAGAAATTCAGCTTTGTGAGTGTGTGTAATTAAATGTCACGCTAGCCCTGAAGAATAGCTAATAGCATTTAATCAATTTGTCTCCTCTAGTTGTGCGAGTATTCATCTCTGCATTTTGATGCATGCTCAGGTCTTGTACAGCAGAGATATGTGCACTGAATCCCTAATCCTGAATGTGCATTTACAGCGCTCCTTTTTTATTTTTTTTATTTGAAAGATGCATGCCCTTTGTGAAGTCTGGCTTGCTTCGAGTTGAAAAACGGCTCCTTCCGTTGCCATTTTTTTAACCTTATCTCTTAAATGTCTGCGACAAGCTGTTGTTGCACAAGGAAGTTTAGCGAGCTGATGGCCGTATGCTCGGGGATAGAGGACGGAACAGGGAGACCGTAGAGACGAGCCAAACCTTTTGTTTGTTTAAGCTCAGATGGAGCAGTGTATTGCTTTGATGCATCAGAAAGCGTTTAAATGCTTCCAGGTAGATAACATATGCCAAGCAGATTAAAAACTTAGATGCTCAGGAAAAAAAAAAATATTTGTATGCACCAGAAGGTCTGTCATGGTAATAAAAGTTTCACAACAACACAACAATCTTTACTTCTGTCTCTGATTGTTTTAGGGGATATAAACTTTAAAGATCTAGTGGCTCTCAAAAAGGCACATATCTTTTTGTCATGCAAAAAAATGCACACATATATATCCCTTTAAAGACTTATCTAATACAATTAACATCAACAAAGAACATAAAAATTATTAAAAGAAATAACCTTAAAGTATTACTTTATTTGAACACTGCTTTATTTCTTTTGGCATTTAGTCACATTAGGTAGGATTCTCTCCATTTCCTGTATTTTTGTCCCTATTTATTTTTTCATTATCCCTTCCCCCCAAGTCCATTGCAAAATTTACTACTTATTTTCCTCATAAATGAGTCCTTATGTGTTTTTGGGTCAAATCTTACCAACCTGTGTACAGGTATAAAATGAAATCAACCTTCACCCCTGTTCCATCTGATGAAAAAGGTACCTAAGTACATGCTACCACCACCATGTTTTATTGGTTAGTTTAGGGTATTTTATTTTGAAAATCTGAGTTTCGTTTGATCACATCTTGCAGAAGATTTTAAAGGATTTTTTTCTTTAATTTTGTATTTTAAACAGTGTCTAGATTCTTTAAATGTGTATATAATGATTATTTTAATTTGGATTAGTTAAAGTGTAAGAAGACTTGGCTATTAAATGTTAAGCATCATGTCACTCAAGAATAAAATTCTTTATTTCAACCCATTTTGACATATTTCTTTTCCCCCCTAATCTCTTATTCTTAGTCTTATCTTCTGTTCGTCATCAACTGCGTCATGTTTTAGCCTTCCAACCACATATTTTTGTAACCGTTATCAATATGATGTCTCTTTATATGTCCCCTGCTCTTACTTATATTGGTCTAGTTTATTTTTCCCTATCCTGCCCCTCCCATGCTACGGTTGTCCACCCTATCAGATTAGGGCTGCGTCATAAGAAAAAGAAAGACCCAGCGAGATTGCTTGTTGGATTAAAACAGGGCGAGGGAATGAAATTCTATGATCTCATTGTTTAGACGAGTCATATAAAGTTTGTGCATGTGTCCATGCGTGCATCGGCTTTATCCCCTGTAATAAAACGGAGCAGGCCAAGAAAGACTGACCTTGCACTACTGCATTCTGGGAAAAATAATACATGCATCTTTATCTTGGCTCCAGAAATACAGTTTCAGTTTTTTATTAAATTCAATTTGTCAAGATTTATGCTTTTTGAACAGCCTGCTGATATACTGTTAATCTTTGGAATTAAAAAAAACTAAATGTGTATAGATTCTCGCCTCTCTTTGTGTTTATCATATTAACTGTTGACAATAAATAAGTTTGTTGAATGCACATTTAAGGCCTTAAAAACTGACATTTTCAAGACTTCAAATTTAGTTTATTCTCCCCATGTCAATACATGGCCTTTTATTTTAATATTGCAAGTGTCAAAATAACTTCTAAGAAAATTATTCAGTCATTCCACATTTTATGAGAGCAATAAAATAGATTTTGAGACCCCAGTTAAGTATAGAGTTAAAATCCCACTTTCCTGTTTGTTTTTTAACTGGCTTCTGCATGTAGGGTTGGATAATTGTAGGGTTGAAGGTGATTAGGTTATTCATTAAAACCATTTTATTATTTAGTGAAATACCATGTGAACAAGTAGATGGATACTTAAACATTTATGACTAGATTATAAGGACTTAAGGAAAATTACATCAAGTTTAATACAATAGTGCTACTTGTGCCCAAAATATTTGATGAATTAAAGGCGGCATGCAAGGTAGACAGTGTCTTATTTTAGTATACTGTGACAGAGAAAGTTTTGCAAATGATAAAAATAAATCTTTTTCCTGCTCTATATAAAACCATGTCATCAGCATATATCTAAACATCGGTACAGGAAAATAATACAAATCAATCTCAAAGAAAGTAAAAAGAAGTGTCCCAAATACTGTGCCCTGATCTACACCTTTTTACACCATTTACTTCTGATCTAACGACCCGAAACTCTGTTTACATTCGATAAACATGGCACAGCTCTGGTAAGAGGGATTCAGACAGATAAAAGAGCAAAGTGATAAAGAATACTGACTACTCCGTAGCTCCCTTCCATGTTGCTCTCAATTATTTACTTCCCTTATTTCCATCCCGCTGTCGACATCATCAACGCTCAACCAGTGTGATGCAGTCATCTGACACACAGTGGTGGGGGACAGTGGCCACTTACAGTAGCTAGTCAGCAGGAGGTCAGACTCGGGTTTTCGGTCACATGGGAAAAGAGCCAAAAGCCGATTGTGAGCGGTTCAATCCAATTTTGAAAAACCTGGGTTTTCATTGAGAAAGTGGCTTTAGTTTTGAGCAGGGTTCCTGCGGATCCTTAAAAAGTCTTAAAACACATAAAATTCTTCAGTATAAAACTAAGGCTTTAATCGGTATTAAAATGTTTTTAATCAGTCCTTCATAGGTTTTAAAATTGTTGCCATTCCATCAATAGGATTTTTTTTTTTTTGTAATCCATATCAAATAATAATTGACAATATTTTTTTACATACTCGTATTACATTAAACTGCATTTACAATATTCACCAATGTTTGACGCCATTTACCTTTTTACACTGAACAGCCACCTCGCAATGAATCATAGGATACCCAAAGCTACGTAGCATACACCGGACCCATCCTTCAAAAGGGGCATAAACAAGGCTACATTTGTCGGCTACATAATGAGGAGTCTTCCAATCCAAACACGCCTCGGCGCCGGGCTATGACATAATCGGCCGATGTATCTGGCCTTCGGAGGACACGGTCCCTGAATTCAAGCTTAACAATTGTGCTGCTTTCGAGGAAGTTGTTCTTAGGTTGAAATGTCAGCTAGGAATGGCAGTGTTCCTCCCAGCCATGTTTACACATAAAATAAGAACATCCAGGAAGATGTGAGAGCAGAAATAGCTAATCAGTTGAGTGAAATAAAGGTTCGCCACATCAGAGCAGATTTGAAAGAAGCGATTCCATCTCCCACATGTGCATTAACCCTTTTCAGGAAAAGCCAAAAACCACCTCACACAAGAGTAAAAAACTGATGAAGGTTCTCAGACTTCTTTACAAATTTAAGGGAGATTGAATTTTGCCCTTTCATCAAGCTTTTCTGATATGATACATGAAAATGCACACACAGTGAGAAATCAAACATTTCTCACATCACCAACTGTGAGTTACTGCAGATGTGCTTCAGGGTTTTCGCTATATACTATACACACACACTAAAATACATCTTAATGATTAACTCAATTGTCTCTAAAACACAACAAGAAGGACTGCTGAATGCCAATGTAGTGTTCAATAATCCCAGTCATTCCTCTTCTCTCTCAGTTTTCATTCTTACAACGTTGCTCCCTCTCCAGTGGTGACCTTGGGCTATATTGTTATTCATTAGTGGACAAAGGCACGTCGACTGCTTTTCTCCTGCTATCTCTGTGGGACACAAAGCAGAAGTGAGATGCCACAGGCGTTCCTATCTGTCCTCTGCGTAATAAGCACTGCTGTTTTAAATCAGCCTAGCGGAAAGATCAGACAGCAGCCGTGAAATGAAGGAAAAGGTGCTAACAAGTTCATGGACTTCAATAAAAAATGTGATTAATTTTCATCAGACATAACTTCTTTTGATTCTGGGGTAAAGCCAGAGAAATCCAAGCATCAGCGTCTGCAAAGTTTTGTCCTGATCGTTTGTGGGGTCCATTAGTTTGAAGCTGTTGGGAAGCTTCAAACCAGACACCGACTTCAGTGCTGTTAGCCAGGAGCAACATTTGTGCTTATAAAACACTGTCTGCTGCTGCCTGCATTTTGCTTGGCAGTCTACCAATGCCTCTTTTGTTTTCTCTCTCAGGTACCCAAAATACGACATCACAAAAAATATTTAAATACAGTCGCTTATTTTGTCATTGCATTAAATCTGTAAATTTCTACATTTAGAATAAGTGTTAAAATGGATAGAAACCATAAGCTGAAAACACTCATTTAAATAACTTTGGCTACAAATGCACATCCTACCTTACCTATTAAAGGCTGGGTAAATGATTAAGGAAATTATACAAGATACCCTTCCTCCCAACAACATTGTCCAGCTCGTTCAAAGGGGGTTTGACCTGTAAGTTGTAACCTAAATATTTCTCGATGATTACTGTCTGATGATGGCAGTTTGGAACAAAAGATGACCCAGAGCATGAATAGCATCATGTTTCTGTTTAGCTCTTCTCTTACCTCAACTGAGAAAACAGCTGATCTAATGCTACTAATCTATTAATGTTCTGCTCTGTCCCGCTATCATGTTTGATTTATGGCAAACCTGCACTGTAAATGTTTTTTGCCTTTTTGGGCCGATTCTTCAGTCAGGCGAATTATTAAGTTTCAGCACCATTGTGTTTCCTTTGTAGTTTCTATGGAATAAAAATAGGTGATTAGCTTCTCAAGACCGCCTCCTGATTTTTAATTGTAAAGTCGGTTGGAAATCAAATATGTCTGACATGATTGTGAGCATATCCTGCTGTCGAAGCAGAGTACAGAGAGTCTTTGAGCTGATTTACCTCAACCTCACGTATTGCACATTCTTCTCTGACTTTACTTCGGTATAAACGAGTTCGACCAGCGCCGTCTCTCTACTGGGCTGAGTTCAACATATGGTTTTTGATCGTACAGCATGACCAATTAGAGCACATTCAGGCATCTTTCCTTACAGTGTAAGAACACAGGAAACTAGGAATGCTCTACCAGAGAGACTGACTCCCAATCAGCAGGAAGAAATCCACCTTTCTCCAGTTGAATAGATTGATCATATGGCTCATATTGTTTACATATATTTATTACACCTCAGTTGCATGCTGATTACCACTAGCTATGGATCGCCCTTTGAAGAAAGATTTGACTTTAGCAGTTAAGGTCCTCATATTTAATAGTTTCAGATTTAGATCTTCTTTATTTCCACATGTAAATTAAGAGCAAAGTTTTTGAAAACTCAGGTAACAACTTGTACACTTTCCAAAGTGAAAGAACTAAATAACCATGAGAGTACAGTTGAGATAGGAGATGTGGCAAACTCTAACATCACCTATCATATCCGCTACTGTCTTTTAATCTGTCTGGCTTTTCATCAAATCTAAGTGGACATTTTGCAAAATTGTATTTTAAATTTTATTTTATTTTAAAATGTATTTTATTTACATTGAAACATTTATCCTATTTTATCTCCATTCATTTTTCTTTTTGCACTGTGTTTACGTATTTTAGCTTTCAGTTTTTATCTTATGCTCTGCAACTGTGATTTCTGTACAGCACTTTGGTCAACCCCGGTTGTTTTAAATGTGCTTAAAAATAAAGTTTGAGTTGAGTTGAGTTGAGCTACAAGGATTAAAGTACCTGCAAACCTTAGGAAGTTAACCCATTTACATCTTTATTCAGATGCTGACAATATCTTTTGTAATGACCTGGATCTATCACTGCCAGTTAATAATAAACAAAGCAAAGCTCATGGGATGCATGTTCTCTGTGTTTTCTTTTGTTGGTTTTTTTTGCTATTACAACTAACATCAGTACAATTTCAATAAGTCCTCAATAAACTGAAATGACCTGTGTATTGTTTTGCTGATTGGAAATGCGAATAATAGAGGACATTTTTTGTACCTCAGCTTATATAAAGTGGCTCCAAACCCATGAAGACTTTGTTTGGTTTATGTAGTACTCTATTGGATTTGGGTTACAGCAGTGTTAGTTTTTTACCTGAACATCCAAATTTAATACCTGCCAAAGCTAGAATATAACATAAAAAAATTATTATAATAATTACATTTGTTTTTCAGCTTCCAATGTAAATCCAAAGAACTCTGTTATGAGGTTATTTCCAGAAACAAGCTTTAATTTTCAAAACTTATTGAACACATTATTTTGCATTACAGCGTCATCTCCCTCGGTGGGAAGTGTAGTTGTCATGCAAGATAAAAGTCAAACAGCCAGTGTTTAGATCAGTTAATAAAATCACTGACTCACCCTTCCACGGTTCTCTGGGAAAATAAATAACGTTGCTTTTTCTAGTTTCTTCTTACAGATGATTAAGTATTTTAGCTGAAATAATCATTTGAAGAAAACATCTTTATGATTTTACTTTAATTGCTTTATCCAATGGTAAATTTATGCTCTGAAGGACCCGTTTAGAAGGGAGAGTTTTAAATATTGGAGTGATAGTGACATTCATAAGCAAATGGCTTTCATGATTAAGATTTTACACGTCCCTCCAGTTCTCCATTTTGTTAGAGTAAAATTTGAGCCTGTTTAATAAACCATTTTTTCCCCCCATCATTTGCATTATGCATTTCTCCCTCAGCGTCTGACTTTTGGTGGACTGAATTGCCTTTTCCCCCAATTTTTCAATAAGAATGATAACATGAAACAGATATTATGAATCAGTTTGAAGATTAAATCTAGAAAGTCAAATTAAAATTGCCTCCAGTTTCTCTCTTAATTTTTAATTACAGTGATTACAACAATAGCACCCTGCAAAAAGTTCAGAGATTGTTGGAAGAGATCATAGGCAATCAATACCTAGTTTTTACTCCTTATGACAGACTTTATATCATTATAATGAATAAAATGTCTACACAGGCAAAAGTTCTTTCAATTCCCTTAATGAGTTTCATTTTAACTTCTTAACTTTCTTTATGAATTCAAAATATGCAAATACTGTTAACAACTCCAGTTATATTTCCATTCTCTAAGATTTAAAAGCCACCTCTAAGCTTAGATGTCTTCACTGATTTCTGCTCTTGATAAAGAGTTGTATTCTAATCTAGAAACATTCTGGAAGCCAACAACTTTCTTTTTATGGAAACAAATTCTGGTTTTTCAAGCAACACATGATAGCATTTCTTCTAACTAGGTTTTGAGGGTTATTTAAAAGGGCAAGTTGTCCCATAGTATCACAGATCCTCTGCCATGCTTAACATTGGGCAACTGTGTACCTTACATACACTGATCATGTTTCATGCCAGATCTAGCTTCTTTTTTTTGTCGGAAACCTTAATGTTTAGCAACCCCACTTTTTTATTTATTTGTGATGGAAGAAAAAAACAGTTGCTTGTTGTTTAATCGTTGTTATAAAAGTCCTGTAATTTAAAGCTGCTGTTCTTTGCTTCAGATCTCACATGATCGACCTTTGATATTTTCATAACCTATTGTCACACCTCAATTTTACCAATTACCGGTATGCAGATTGGTAAAATGACCTTTGTTACTCTCCCAGTGGTTTTGAATCCTTTAAAATGTCTTTCTTACTCACATATTATCTTTCCACATATTTATATTTTAACAAGGTAAAAAAAGGCCTTTATGCCACATCAAATGTGTGCTTCCACAAAATGGGAAATCCCGGATTATCAATTAACATTTCTTCAGTACAGCATAAAAAAAGTCTTTGTTCCATTTATTTTAAAAAGACTACAGCAAATAAGTGCTGCAAAATGGATTTGCTACAATAAGAAGGGTTTACCAAGCCAGTGAGTTCCATTTAAGTGTCAAATCAAAGCTTCACAAAAAGGACATTATCCAAATTGAGTTAAAATTATTAGTATTATACCATTTCACATCATAGGTCTTTACAGACAAATATTTATTCCAATCATTCAACGGTGCAGACAAATTCAGTTTATCATACAAATTAGTAAAACAAATAAAGTTTACGGAAAGCACAGCATCTCACTACATTTGCAGCAATTGAATTTCCAGAGAATGCACACAGAAATACATTGTTAACTTTGCTGAATTTCCTTATGCATGCATGTGGAGACAGTGGATATAAAAACATGATTTTAAGAGCTTGACATGCAATAGGGGACTTCACTCGCTCTCAATACATTTCCTGTGCAATGAAGTGACAATCGCTTGCACTCTTACAGCCACTCAACCCACAAAATTCCGACTCGTGGACATACACATGGCCTTGTCAGTGTAAAACAAGTGTTTAACCTTTGTTGCTTTCACATGTTATTTACAGACATCAATGATTGTTTATTTTAATGATCATAAATTAGTATTTGCTCCACACTGCAGTCTGCAAACACTTTCAACTTGGAAAAAAATCTTCTAACGCTTCATCATTGTTGCCTTGTCTGTCACAGACTGCTTTGAAATGGTCAAAATCATTCCAATTTCTTAGGTAATCATATGTCTTAGCAAAAAGCAGCCTGAGAGCATGATTTGCATCTGCTGCAGTTGCTATCGCATCCTGTGTGTTGGGATTCAGGGTGGTGATGATGACGGCCATCTGTCGCTGTCGTTTGTCGCTCCCCTTGTGTGTCAAGACTGTAAGAGGTAGAAACCCCCTGAAAAGTATGTCTCAGTGTGATTTGTTTGCTGTCAGGGAAATTTGAGAAAACAGCAGAAACACAGCAGCTCTTGTCAATAAAGGCTTTTAAGTGGCTTAAACTAGCAGATAACACAGAGACACATATAGCCTCTGGGCTAGTCATAAAATCTTTGAAATAAAAAACAAAGCAAACAGTATATTTGCAGTTGTAGCAATAGCTCCTTCAACTGGTTTGTCATGCAGAGAAACAGGGTTAAACATTGAAAGGCATTGAATATGAAACCCAATGAGGATATTTCACAATCCCCTAAGCTACTCTAACTATAAAGGGCTGGTTATACTCCCACTGCAGTATGTCTCAGTGAGCTTGTCGCAGGTATGATGCAGATATTTTTGATTTTTATCCAATATCGAAGCATGGTCTGTGCTATGATTTTCCACACCACAATGCAAGAGGGACAATCACGAACTAGCTGTGGGTCTAGATACGGCCGAGGCGGTGAGGAAGTGTGGGCAAGTTTGTACGACAACAGAGGAACTTGAGGGCGAAAAAGAGCGGGTATCCAGGTGGAATAAAGTGTCCCAGCATTCTCGCGAACCTCACTCTTCTAGCTGGTCCAACTTCACGAGTCGTTTTCCACAATAGCAGTTATACAAAGAAAACAAGCCGGTAAGGTACCAAACAGGAAATACGGATAGTATAGAATGGATGTAGATTTGACCAATCAGAAGCCTCCTGTCACCTACAATTTTTGAGATGTGCTCCAGAATGTCTGCAGAAGGGGAGGGCATATCTGCGTTAACTGCGACACACATGCAGACAACCTGGTTTCTGAGCATAAACAAGCCTTAAGTCTAAAGAAAAAACATCTGCAATTTTGTATTTCAAGTACATAATATCTAACAATCGTATTTTTTCAAATAAAGGGTAAATATCCTTATTTTAACTCATATTTCAATTGTTTTTGCAGTGTGGATGCAAAAAAAAACATGTGTTGACATGTCAGACATTATCATCTAGAGAGCATCACATAAGAGGCTGATATATGCATATGTTTTTTTCATGTACTGTTCTGTTATTCAGCTCGCTGCCTTTCGTGCCCTGACTTGCAGTACTGATGATGTCTACCCAGTTTGGACATCAACACTCTGACAGGAAATATATTGGATTTATTCGTCTTGCAAATACCCATAATTTAGAGAGCAATATCAGGATGAATTCTTGACAACTGCCACCAGAGAGCTGCCAGATGCATAATGTCCCATAATGTGTTTTATCTGTGATCAAGTACAGACAGGAAATTGAGCTTACTGACCGATAAGGAAAAGTACATTCATTTGTCTCCGTCAAATTCAGAGAGCGCTTTGGGTTTTAACAAGTTTGAGATTATTTGAGGGCACCAAGAATTCTTGTCTTGTAACCCGCTAAGAAGTGGGGAATGTGTTTTCATACATGGGGATGCTTTTGAAGTGTGTGCCTCAGGACGATGAGGCATCCATAAACCCGCTTTAATTCAGTGTTGCTTCATAAACTCTAAATAAAATGTGACCTATTTGTCCTATCATTTTCTTTTTGTTAAGACCTCTAACATTGTTTTATTTGTAAAGCCTTATGTCTTCAGCTCATCGCCTGTTGGTTTCCACTGTCCATCAGAATCACTTAAAAATCTTGTGCTGCTCTAATCTGCTATGCCAATCATGATTTCTCCATGGTTATTTAAAATATTGTTCTGTCCAGAACTTGCAGAATCAATCATCTGAATCTGGTCAGTATCTATGACTCAGCTCAACTACAGTATGTAGAAAGGATTTGGATTGCAGTAGTTAAATGTCTCTATATTTTATGTCGTATCACATTTTTTTAAGCCACTTTCCTCTGTCTCTCCATCAGTCCATCTATCCTTCCACCTATCTGTCCATCGGTCACCTATCCATGTGTTTATCTCACTATCCAACCATCCATATATCAATCTATCCTCCCTTGTCTTTGTAAGACTACTGCACTGGAAGTCAATCAGGAGTCTTAAAAAGTAGGTAATAAATGATAAAAGTGATAAAAGTTGAGATGCACTAATCTTTTTTTTTATTCCGATCCAATACCAATACCTGGGCTCAACGTATGAGCCAACAATACCGAACCAATTTAGCTACTGAATGAATAAACTATATTTCGTTCCATGTGAGTGAAGGCATTAGCAGTGGCATAGACGTTGGCCGTTTCTCCATATGTGTACTTGTGCGTTCTCATGTGCTCTTGAAACGTCATGAGCCTCAGCCCTACTGTTCCAGTTCACAAAAACACGAGCACGAGAACGAACAAAGTCCCCGGATGTTGTTCTCACCCCTCTCTCTTTACCGCATCAAAGCAGAATTGTGCGTTTTCCAGACTGACACCTGTCCCAGCATTCATCGTGGCAGCAGCACCTTCCAGGTGTTGGTTGTTCTACAAAAGTGTGTTTTAAGATCATTTGAGGCGAGAACATTATACTTTTAAGTTTCACTATATGACCCATTTACTGATTTAGTGCGTAATTTAAAAAAAGTTCTAATGTCTAGAGGACCATGGCAACCAGCGGACCTCCAAGGCTAACCGCAGCCAGGGCTGATTTCTGCAGCAGCCCTCTCTCGGCATAATCGTGTGTGAAGTACCGCTGGCTTTGATCGCGATTTCTTAGGTTTTATTTGGCAAAACATTCATTTGATTTGTGTTTATCTGACTATGTTAATTATTATTCCCCCAATAAATGTAAAAGATCCAGATTAGTTTTTAATAAGGTGATGTCACAAGTACATTTCTGTTCCAATTGACCTAGATTTGTTCTGCATGCTCCTGTTCTCCCCAAGTCCATACTTTCGTGTCTTCTTGTCAAGAACGTACTTGGCGAGAACACGAGTCCTTCTTCGCATTCTTGTGAATTAAGAAACAGCCACTGTTAACAAATGTAGTTTATATTATTTATCAGCAAATAAGCAGGAAATAAGAAAGTTTCGTTGAATTGGATCTGCTTTGTCCGATCAAGGTACCGTATTGGTGCATTTCTAGTTAAAAGGAAAATACTTTTCCTCTGTTTTTTTTATTGCATACTTTGACAAACGGATGTTTTATGGATTTTTTTAATCTGTTTTACCATTTCTATGATAAATTATTTGGTTATGTAATAAAAACGGTAAACAAAATGATTGGCGACAGCCTGTTGAGACAGACGATATCAGACAATAGCCAACAGGCTTTCAGATGTCCCGTCTCCTCCAAAACATCGTTCTAATCATCATCAGTTACTACTTTTCTCTTGCTGATGTGTGAATGTGATTGGGGTTCTCTCATTATGTCCATACTAAACTAAACTGGGAAAAATGTCCTCCCCTCTAACTCATTTGCATTCACAGGAAGTCTGTCAGCACCACTGAGGTTTGTTTGGTATATGGGTATTTAGCCACTTGTGGCATCACGCCAACAAAAACAGCATTTTGTCAAAGCTGAACCATCTGTGCACTGAAGCGCACACACAAATACACATTTTGTTGATAATGAAGAGTGAAACAAGAGGGAGTCCTTGAATAATAATGTCAAAGACAATAGGTAGATAAAATAATATTAAATAAACTGGAACTAAAGGGGTGTTTTTGAATAATATTTTTTTAAACCTGTTATAGCGTGTTGCACCTATATGTGTCTCATTCTGCAGAGTCAGCTTTCTTTAACCCAACATCAATCTATCCTTAATTGTCTGTTCCTATCAGTTGCTTCTCTTCCCAACCAAGACATTTCTGTTCTTGTCTGTCCTCCATCATCTTCTTGTTAAAAACCATCAGTAACCCCCTTCCTCTCCTTCATCCGTATCCTTGCAGCCAAATGAAGGGTGGACAGAGCCGTAGCCAGAGAGCATCCGTCATCCATCCGCTCTTATCCTCCCTCCCATTCCTACTTCCCCCCCTCCGTCCCTGCCGCAGCTACGATTGCTACACTTCCCCGTGCTCTGGGATGTGGAGCACATGCAGAGCTCTCTCTGCAGCCTCAGTCGTCCAGGTGTAGATCAGCAGGAAGGACTGCCTTTTCCTTGACAGGGCAGAGAGCTGAAGATAACTCCTGCTTATCCCTGTCATCACTCTTCCAAAGTGATGACAGGGAGACAGGACTGTATTTCTGCTGGACCGAGCTGCTTCTTCCTTCCAGTTGAGTTCCTTTTCCTAAACCCAAAGCGATTCTGTATTCAGCAGACTTCTGGACCTGAGCTGACACTGGATTGTTTCGGCTGTAAACGCAAAGGGAATCAGATGTGGATTAGAATGCTGATGAGGAGCACCTAAGCATTGGGACACAGAGCTCCTTAAGAGGAGCATGTGGAAATGTTTGGCTTCTCCAAGAAGCCAAAGCTGTCTGGGTGAGTGAATGCTTGGATTGTTTTGTTTTTTTTAACATTCTCATAAGTTTTCAGAGCTTTTTATATTTTTATGACCATAACATTGATTAAATCACGAACTTCTATAAAAATAGCTTAATTATACTTTGTTCCTGAATGAGGTAAAATCACTAATGACCATTTACGATTGTTCAAGGAAATTATTGTTTTCTTTTATGCCTAATTAAAATTCAGAATCCATACTAGAGTGTGTCATCTAAAAAGTTAGCTATAAGATATAGGAGTGTAGGGAACAGCTCTGAGAATAGACAGAATCATCAGCGCAGTAGTTTCATTGATGATACTGCTATTGATTTTGAGGGGGAAAAAAACAAGACATTGTGAAGATGGAGGTTAATTAATCCATCTAATACATTTCCACCTCTACTTACAGTGCCATGTTTGTTGTTTCCTACAGCTTTTTGCAGACTAATATATGTCAGGGATTTCTATTTCTTATCTGTTCTTGATTTCTTTTCTTCAAGCTGTCTGGGATGACTTTCTATAATTGATGGATTCATGGACTTTTCCATTTATCAGAAGATCCTCAAGAATCTTATCTAGTCATCCATTTCTGACCTGAAGCTCAAGCATGTTGGGTAATAAGCAGGTCTGTAACGTCAAACTCTGACTGACTGAAAACAATAAAACTGAGGTTTTGGGGCATCTTATTAAAACTACAGACCTTAATCTGCTTCAAGAAGCTGTGGTACGTCCTTGAAAATCCCTCAGTTTGTCTAAATTTGTGGGCCAGCATTTCTCCGCAGTGATGTCGATGAGTTTTTGCCAGATTTTGAACACTTAATGACCTGAACCAATACTAGCAAATCAAGTTTTTAGGTTTAGGTGGAAGTTAATTTTCTTAGAGTAAAATATATTTTAAAAAGTGCTCATACGGTTGATGACTTAAAGCAGCAGATCATGCATTGTAAAGTTGCAAATAGTGTTGGTTTTAATCGGGTATGCATGCAGAAAATAAATACCCTTCTTGGCACAAATTTAAGTCAACATAGACTTGCATGAGATTTGTTCTATTGCTCCAGTTCTCATTACCATTGGTCTGGTTTGGTCTACACCAAAGTAGCTCTGAATGATTCTGGCTAAAAATCTTATTTTGCAACAATCATCAGTTGCTTTACTTTATTCCTCTTCACTGAAGCATACATCTTGCTATTTCTAAAGGCATAATTTATCATATTTCCTGTCTAAATGTGGTTTTGTTGCATGCTTTTGTGGCTCTAAAAAGTCCTCTTAACCTATTTCTGTTCTGCTCCGACACTGATAGATAAAAGATAATAAATAAAAAAACAAACACTGCCACAGCTGTAATTTGTGGAAAAACTCTAGCAGGCAATTGGTATGAAAGGGGAAAATTGCTTAAGAACAGAAAGGTAAAGTAAAAATCATAAGTCATTGAGTCTTACCTGAAAAACATGATGGTTCTGCACAATCAAGTCCAGTGGTTTCCTCACTGGTCTTTTTAAACTTAAACCAACCCTTAGTTTCTAGTGGTCCATTCTCTTAAAAGCCAAGCTCAGTGAAAAAAATCATTTCTAAAATTTGGTACGATGTATTTCAAAAACAGAAGCAACCTTAGTGTTTCTCAACTTTGCTTTTGTGAAACATCTTTTTCTTTACTTAATATTCAAGAATATCCATCTTTGTCTGTGTCAATAAGCATCTTCACATTTTTTTAACCATATCCTCAACAGAAGTCTTTAGTTGAACCAAAATGTACCGTCATCACTGCTCTTCTAGACGTTTCATGTCTTTATAAACTGTAATGATGTATGATTGTTTTATGAACCTACTTCCCCAAAGGTTCCCTCTGTACCAGAAAAGTGATTTTTAAATACTTTATTCTGCTTTGACAAATGTAAAAAGACAGATTATGATCACCATACGATGTGGAAAAGAAGAATCTTACCAAATTTAGTCCTCTTTCTCCTGGAAATGGCCAGAAAGACAACTTTCTTTGATACATTTCATAGGATTTCAGTTTTTATTGGGGTGCATTCTCAAATTAGTTTCCCTAGCAGCACATCAAATTAAAGACTTCCATATCTAGCTCGCTAATCTAAACAAATGCATTACACAGCAGAGAACCAAGTATCAGATTTGTTTGCATTCATTTGAGGATGTACTTGCATTATTCCGCTCCTGTGACATCTCATTTGCATTAATAGCTGCAATTTCTTTTCACAAGTGTTCCCCCAACCCTAGTTATTCTTCCTTGGAATTGAATCCCAGTATTTGTTGTATTTTACTTTAATGCATGTAAATGAATATGAAAAAAAAAAAAAAAAAAAACTTTTTTAAAACAGATCTCTTCTAGACTTAACTAGCCCAGTGCTTTGATCACAACTGCATGATATTTCACATATCATTCATGACATGAAATGAAACAGCTTCTGCAAATTTTACATCTTCTGTTAGAAAATACTGATGATGTTAATTTTTATACTCTTTCATAAAAAAATAAATAAATAAATAACAACAATCTAGTCTGTCTTTTCCAGGATGCCCAAGATGCACTCTATAATTCCTAAAAAGACACAGACAGTAACTGTATCAGCCTTTGCCGTGTGGAGCATTTCTTGGCTTCATTGTGTTAGCTTTTGGCAGAGAAACTAGCCAGCGCTGCTTGTTTGTGTTCAGTGTATTAGATTTCCGCATTATGTGCCAAATGCATGTTTCTACTTATGGGGCCAGAGTTGTATCCCATCAAGAGCCATATGACAATGCTTAGGATTATAGCACATTATTGAGATAATACATTTGGATTTAAATGTAATTACAGTTTAAACATTGCATTGGTGTCAAGAGAAATGGCTATTTTATATTTCTAGTATGACCAGCAACGAATTCTTCTGATTTGTTTGAGGTCCTGTAAATACTTGCATCCTCTTTTTTATTTACTCTCTTCCAGGAGCTACTTATTTACATGCTCAGGTGTTTCTTACCATAATGGATAAATAATTCACACCCATTAGTTTATGATGATTTGGATGTTTTTGCAAGGATGCCTTAGTATGCTAGAAGTAGGAATAAGGAATATTCCACTGTGGCCATTTAGGATGCATTCACATTGTTGATGAAAAATGTAAACCCTAACAATAAATTAGACATTTTTTGGGCAAATTTTACACCCGAATCACTTTTTAGATAACTATTTTGAAACATGAGACAATTAATAGATTAGAGGATCCCCTGGAAACTCAAAGCTGAGATAATCCATTATACCTTGAAATTCATGCACGTGGTTTTTAGATGGGCAAAAAAATGTGTAATATAGTTCTAATGGATTCTTTTGGAGGTAGTTCTACTGTACTTTTTTTTTTTTAAAGAAAGGAAAGAACAAATAATTGTGTCCCTCTGATAGGTCTTCTGTTATTAGTGAGCTATATGCCCACATCCACTACTTCCTGAACTTAAGCTGGCTCCTTTGTTTCCTGTCTTCCATTACTGGACAGAATGATTAATAAAGGTGTGTCTGGCCATTCTCATCATGATGTATTTAGGAACTAAATATCTATGATGACACACCAGTCCTTCCTGCAGGAAGCAAATATCTATTATTCACACCTATGCCTCCAAGAGGAACCAACATCTATGATGTCTTGCCAACCCCTGCTAGGGTAACTGAGGTTTGTGATGGGCTGACAGTCCATCTTTACAGGAAATCCATATCTATGATGTCACACCAGTCCTTCCTGTGGGTACTAAATATCCTAGACTAAGACAGACTTTATTGTTTAGTGTACTGTATACAAAAAGAGATTTCAGTGCATACAGCTGACAACAGTGAAATGGACATTATCATTTATAAAGTGCAGCAGTGATCAAGAATGCAAACAGTGTAGGAGAAAAGGAAACCAGTCTAAAAGTCATGGTGCAAAAGTCATTGATATGCAAAGGTTCAGTGTAGTGCAAATAAATAAATATGGTGCAAAAATTAGTCGAACATTGAGTTGTGTTCTATTTACAGGGATTATTAAAAAACAGCCATGTTGGTGGTGCAAATATGATGTTTTCAAGTGTGATGCAGGGTCTAGATAAGTTTTAACAGTTCAGCAATCTGATGGCAGTGGGGAAAAAGCTTTTGCAGAACCTGCTGGACCTACAGCGGAAGCTGTGAAGCCTCTTCCCAGAATGTAGCAGCAAGAATGGTGGGGGTACATGGTGGAGGTGTGAGGGATCACTGATGATGTTACAGGCTCAGGCACGTATCGCTGGGATGAAATGGTTTTAATGGAGAGAAGAGGTGCCCCGATGATCCTCTATGCTATCTGTGATGTCACACCAGTCACCCCCTGTAGGTACTACATATCTATGATGTCACACCAGTTCTTCCTGCAGGAACTACATATCTTTGATGTGACACAGTGCCTCCAAGAGAAACTAACATATGTGATGTCATGCCAGCCCCTGCAAGAGTAACTGGCATTTGTGATGTACTGACAGTCAAAACAAAAACATCATCCTGATAAACGCATACAACTGGACAACATTACATTGGTTGACTCATCTAACTGGAGGGAGAAACACTCAAATTCTTCAACGTCCTTTTTTAGCTTCTCCATAACATCCACAGCATTCCCTTGCATCATTCTGTAACACTATTCCAGGATAACTGCACATCTTCTTTGGCAGCAATATTCTCATTGTTGTTCTTAAAAGGACTAAAAAGTGCATCTGCTGCCTCTCTTAAGCTTCTCTTTTACAACTTCACCTTCTTTGAAAGCCGTTTTATGGTTAGTGAGAACATAGTTGACCAGGTACATTGCGTTAGTTGCAATTGGCTCTTCACATCCACTATTGAGCCTTTTTCCTTTGGATACACTTTACATGCGCAAGTGCACTCTCACAAACAACTACAGGTGCTTTGTTTCAGGTACTTAGAGATTCACTTCCATACGGAAAGCCCATATTCTTATCTTCAGCTACCACAGTATACATGTCAGATTAAATAATACTACTTATACTTCAGCGATAGTATCAAGGTGCTATTTTATTGTATCTCTTATACTATATCCATTGGTTATGCTGTTCTTTTTACTTTGCAGGCGATGAAGCAGGCAGAAGACATTTGATCATTTCTCCCTTTTATCTCCTCTGTCTTTCATCTTTTCTTCTTTTTCTTGTTTTTCCTTTCCTGTTGTACTTTCCCATTGCAGTTTCTATATAATCTGTTATACTTCCTGCATGAATTATATTAAACCTATTTATATGCATAAATCAAGCGGAACACTATGGCGATAGCTGTATCGCTCCACTAGTGAAAGCAAAATCTGTTTGGCTCTTTTTGGCATCAAGACAATTATTCTTATTGCCACAGGACACTGTTAAAAATGAAAAAAACATAATGGAAGACTGATTTACTCTAGTTGCACTAAGAATCACTTCTCAGCACCATTTCTCAGGTGCTTTAGTAATTTTTAATCATTGTTACTTTGAGTAGACCCAATAAGTGTTTACTACAGTGCTGTTTGTTGCACCAGTTCAAAAACAGTTTGGTCATATAAATACTTCTTGACCAATTCTGTATGTAATGCTAAACAAACAGAAAGCTGTTTTTTTTCTCCTCCTGTGCTCAGCTTTATTTCTACAATTTTCTTCTTATTCATATGGTTTAGTCTTGCATGTAACTAGAAGCTTTTGTATACTTTTTTTGCCACTGTCCCACCAGCGTTTCCCCACTCTGAAAAAAATAAATGTTTTATTTTCTATTCTATCAGCATTGCTTAATGATATAAAAATGTTGAATGGCATGATCACTTTTTTTCACATTGTGAAGTGTTCACCTGTGAAACGGCGCTCATAACAGGCATTTATGGATTTCTTTTTCTTTTTTTTTATATAACTAAATGTATCTAACAGTCTGTTCAGTTTAAAGTAAAGAACAACTCACAAAATTATTTCACTTATATCCCAGCGATGTATGAGATCATTTAGAGGCCATTACTTACGGTATTTCTAAGAGGGTTCTTCTCTGCATTCATTAAAAACACACCTTTTAAAATTTGGATTTTTGTTAAATCTCAGTTTTAAATTATAAATCCAATCTAAAGCAACTTTGAGCTACTTTCTTATTCAATGACTGCGGTCCATTATATCATCAAGACATAATGGAAGTATTTAAATCATTTTAGCCAGCAAAGTTCACCAATGTTCACTGAATATGTGTACTTAAATTAAATAGAATAATCCTGTATACTCTGAATTCTTAGTGTTATCAAAAATACCTTATTCTAAACCTGTTTCTCTTCTCATTTTAAATATGTCATTTTTTTAAATTAATCATTAAGTCAAGATCTACATAAGGAGGACTCTAGCTAATAATGTGTGCCCCCTTTGAATTTACAGCATAATTTTATTTTTAAATATACATGATATCCACCTTAGGGACATTTTTGCTTTTATGGTTAAGAAAGCTGCTTTCTGTGTCCTGGTAAAAACCTCTCTATGCTCCATCTGCATTGATATGGAGGTGATGCCCTGCATCTTTCAGTCTTTTTGCAAGGGATATCAAGCTTCTGTCACAAGCTGGTGCCAACAATGGCTGCTTATTTCATAAGGCCATATAACCCGTTGTGGGACTTAGCACAGAGCTCATTAAGCTGCTGCTCCATTAGTTACTTTAATAGGGCTCCCAGGATGACATGTGACTTTTTACTCATGTATATTTTCCAAGCAAAGCAATGACTGTACTTTTATCAAATTAACTTGGGGCTTTCATGAGCAACATTCCAATGATGTATTCCACCTGTCATTACTATCATTTTTTATGCTATTATTCGCCAGCAACATTTTGAAGAATGTCTCAACATTATTGTTTAGGACTATCCCTCAAATCCATCATGTCAGACTCTGATAAATGGAGTCTTTTGCTATGAAAGTCTGACCTTGTTTTCCCCCTCTTAAACTATTCCACCTCTTTGCATATTCATTTGGATTAAAGAGAACAAATATTTGTTTCATTGCTGATGAAAGTTTGCAGAAATTTCTGTTGCACAGATGTTAGTATAGGTGTAGACTTAGTGTATGACTGAAGGCACTTATGTTTCAGTTTGGTAAGCTTAAAGGCCTTGCTAATGCTCAGACCTAAGAGACTCAAAGTACTGTAGAACATCCAGTACTAGAGTACTAACATATATCACTTCAAGGATGTGTCACAAATGTTATCTTACCTTTGCTTTGTTTGTTTAGCAACCGTCAGATGAAAGAAGTGTTCCTCTGCCAAACCTAATGGTTATAGCAGCTATAGAATTGTGTTAGTGCACACCATCCTTTGTTGTGTCATGATCTTGGTGCTGATGGCTGGCTTAATTACTCATTTCATTCACCTGCCTAACTCTGCCCGGTTTCTCATCACTGCTCATCTGACCCACCTGTTCCTGCCTCTATTTAAGCCGCTTGCATCCACTCATCAGAGCCAGATTGATCTTGTTTTCTCTAGCTAGTGGTGAGAGTGTTTTTTAATATACCCCTGTGTTTCTGATTTCCTGATCCTCACCTGTTCTGTACCACTGAGCCTGCTTGTTCCCATCTGATCTTAGTGGTGAGGTTGTTTACAGCTTACCTGAGTTTTACTGATTACCTGATCCTGACCTGTTCTGCCTCTCAACCACTGAGCCTGCCCGCTTGCCTGAGCTGGCTTGGGACTCCGGGATCTCTGAGGCTGTCTGTTCCTGATCTGATCTGTTTGCCTGACCTGACCATCTGGGACATTCTGGGCGGTGCCCGCCGCATCTTGTTGACAGCCCACTGCCTGGATCCTACCTTGTTCTCTGGGCATGGACTGAACTTGTAAACCAGAGTTTCCTGTGACAGATGCCCTAGCCACTGCAGCTGCTGAAGCACAGATCCGTCTTCACATAAATGAGTAATAGAGTAATAATAATTTTTGTGTAATACCACTGTCTGGACATGAATACCGGGTCCTTTCTTCTCAGCTGTGACAAGTTGACCCAGGTAACGTATAACAAAGCCATAAAGCATATGTATTTTTTGTTCTAATTAAATAATTTCACGTTTTTCCATAAGGAAATACATTTTTAAAGTGTTCAAAATAATTGTGTGAACTCAATTGAGTTTGAAGGTTTTGTACAAATCTTTCACAAACGAAACAGCCAGACTAAATTATATGGAGCTTAATTTCGGACCAATCACACCTCTGAAGCAATTGTAACACAGCAATGTTTTAATGATGCCCTTTCTGATTTCCTAAGTGAGATGGATTTAACTCTTCTAGTTAATCTAAACCTAAACAGAGGACAGCTTTAGTGTAATTTCTTTTTAAAAAGGCATTTGCTTCTCTCGGGTTGACCTGTTTCACGGTCTAAATATTACAAAAGCAGAGTGAGTCGCTTTCAGGTTTTACATTATATCTCGAGTTATCTAATTAGTCTTAACCTGATTATGCTGATCCTGAATCTTTGAAATCAAGCTCTACCATCTCTTTACCAGACTTATTTGCTGTTATATAATATCACCATGGCCAGGCTTAAAGTCTTTACAAGCAATGCCAATAATAATCTTTGGCCACCGTCTCTAACTAGGATATTCTTGTAGATACAAAACAGAAGTTGTTAGGTAGAAATTCTACATTGCACTCTTTAGTTTTTCTGATAATGGGTGTAATAAAGGTTAGATATCCAAAGCCTTACAGTGATGAACGTCCATAGAACAAAATGTTGGAAAGCTTCCAACAATCAGCATATTTTGAAATTATGAAAGAAATTGACTCTTTGTAATTTTTGGGTTTGCATCAAATTGTTAGTTATCCAAAAACAATACCACTTCTTAGACTGTATCATATATTTACAGATTGCCTGCAATACCACTTTAGAGGTAACAACTTCTAAAATAAAATACTTATACTACTTTCCAACAACATTACCTTTGCAGGGTCTTTGCAAACTGATCCATAGCTTGAAATCTGTTAATGTTGCAACCACAAACTACATTTCATGGGAATTTATGTTACAGAGCAGCAGAAAGTCACCCATACTCCTCCATAACAGACAAAGTGCTGCGTTGCAAAACTCGTTTATGTGTTGATGGATTGTCTAAATGGACGCATGGATCTCTACCTCCTCCAGAATAACCATGGTTGCCTTAGCTGCTTGTAGATACATATTCTCTCACAAACCTTGAATATATTGACCACAGTACTGTATGTTTAAACTGTTTTTGATTTTGTTGTTTCAGATACATGCTGTGCTTTTTATACTTTGTAAAAAGAAAACGGCTTACTTTCGTTTCGTCTGTCATTTGAAATCTGGATATTGTTTAAACTAACGTTTCTGATCATAAGATGACAAAATGTAGAACAAATATATTGCTATGATTACTTCTGTGCGGGTGCTGGGTTTAAATCTCTTGCAATGGCCTGGGCCCATTTTACATGAGACCCATTTCAGACCCATCATGTCAGCCCACCCCTACCTCATTTGTCTTTTTCTCACAGTCTGCTGTTGACCCTTAAAGTTGCACAATTTTCTTGATTTGAGTCTGGATAATCCTCCTAAGGGATTTGGTTGGTGATCAGTGCATGGTAGGTCACTAACATGAACACTCAGCTGGCTGTTTCATTTTACACATAAAATCACACGTCTCTCTCACTCTCTGTATCTCTTACCTATGCTTCATATCCATCCATCTTTTTATCCCTGCGCTCTTCCTGCTTATAACTTATAGAGGAGACAGGCTGCTTTCATAGAGTTGCAAGTTTAATTCAGCCCGCTGTAGGAGACATTTGTTATCCCACAGAGCTTATTTCATAAATGATATCAACTCCACTTTCATCAGTCTTGCATTTTTCAATGTATCTTCTCCAGAGATTCATTTTCTGGCAAACACTAAAATTCTCCTAGCGTAAGAGCGCCACTTTATCCTTCACAAAATTTCCTTTAATCTGTCTGTGCTGCAGAAACTGTATCGAAAGGTGTTCAGTTTTCCCTGATGTGTAACCAAATTTAATTACACATGCAGATGATGTGCTAACCCCATTGTGTTTAAGATTTGAACTTCCTTCCCTTTCTTTGTTTCATTTGAAAGACAAATAGCTTTTAGATAGAGCATAATCTTCCAATGACATCCCTAGTTTGTTTGCTGATCAGTGATAGAAAAAGGAGACATTCCCATTGAACCCTTACCAACCGGGGGAGCATTATGTGTAATGTAGACGTTGCATGAATAAACACAGCATGTGTCCTCTGTTTGCACATGTCGTGCTGAAGCATTAGTGTGAAGGCAACGCTGCAGAGCTGACTCACAGGCACATCTGTTTCTGCTGTATCAGTAGATGATGGCTTCTTTGTAAACATGTCATAAGTTAGTTTTCGTTTGCTGACACCACCAACTCTTCCCTCTAGAGCAGCTCATTTGATATATTTGGCCTGATGTCAGACCCATAACAATATTTTATAGCATAGGCATAAGAATATGGTAGCAATAGCTCCTTAAATGGCTCTATATCCAAACACAGCTTAATGCAAAAAGCACCGACCAAGAATTACTTTTTTTTTGGACTGAAGAAAAAGTTTAAACAGTGAGAGAACACACAGTATGGGTATAAAAATCACAACCCACAAGGTTTAAATTAGAGTACAGAAAATTGGGCAACCACTTCTGCAGTCACCAATCTGAATGACAGTTTAGTTATTAAAACAGAAACTCTAACTACAAGCTTTATGTTGTGGAAAACGTTATGTAGCTGTTAATAGATGCTCGTACTGTATGTCTTGCTTTGCTCCTAGAAAAAAGGTTTTAAGAAATTGAAATTGGTGTCATATCATGTGCTTGGCATCACAAACACTGACTTCACTAACGCCAGGGAAAAGAATCTTTGTTATACATAATGTGCATTTTCTTCACTTATAAGAACACTTAATTCATTGAAATGTGAACTACTTCTTTTAAATTTCTATAACTTCATCATTTGTATTTAGTTCAATTCTGTTTTGTTTGTATTGCGGCAATTTTATCACAAAGGCAATTCTATCAGATTGTACTGACAGATTCGTTAAAGGTATTCTATCCAAGAAAATTGTATCAAGCCTTCTCCTGGTTTAACATGTAGTAACAGTAGACATTCATTTGTATTGCATGGTTGACTCTGCAGAAATCAGTCTGAATGCAAGCTGCGACTGGTTCTGCTGGGGTTTTCTTTAACATAAAGAAAACCCCAGCAGAACCATAACCCCAGCAGAACCAGGCTCAGTCTAAGACACCTTCTACCAAGGCTGACTGGGGTTTTATGAAGACAGAAGCAGACACACAAAAGGAACATTGAAGAACCGATCAATAAATGCTTTCCATGCTAGAAAAGCTAACGGTAAACTAGCTCCACAGGTGGCTCTGTCAAGGAAAGAAAAGTTATGCAGACAAACTCTTAGCTGGTTATGTCAAAAGGATGATGGAGAGCAAATACACTTGGTCACAATCAATTCTGAGCCAATGAGTCTAGGGGAGAAATGGGACTAAACAATGAAAAACAGGCCAAGCTCTATCATCTATAATTGAAGTTGTTGACAGCAACACGGCTAAATAGAGTACCATGTCAGATGTAGCTACTATAACGAAACAAAGCAGATAGAACATAAATGTGGAGGTTGAACAAATAACTGGTATACTTTATGATAAAAAGGTGCACGGATGCCCTTCTGCCTTTTCCTGCCCTGAACAATACTTGTTGAACTGAGAAACAGCATTTTTATGGCACATTTAAACTCTGTTAACCCAAAGAAAGGAATAATAATGACTATTTGCTGATTAACTTGTTCAGGATTTCTCTCTCTGACCACCATGAGGAGGCAATGCTTCACAATGAGAAAGCTTTATCAGCTGATGCTTATTTTTAATATGATTAGGCTTTGCTCTTTAACCAATCTCCAATATTTTAGTCCCACGTGGCCACAGAGCAAAATGACGCAGACATTGGAAGAAGAAAAGCCTTCAAAAAAAGTCTTCTGTCACTAACTTTTCTTTGCCACATTCTCACAGATACTTTCTATATGGTTCACATTAAATCCAGGTGTGCATTTGAACAAGAGTTGCAGATTTGATGAATTTTATGTATTTGCACGGCCATGTCCTTTAAATCTACCGTGCAATTGGGAACTTGCCTGTGCCTGGGGACCTCTTTCCTTTCAGTAGGTTGTACTCTGAATGTTTCCAGCATTTGTAGAATTTGCTCATCAAAGCATACTAGCATGCCAATAATATTCTACAGAGGTAGAGACACTAAATTTGCCCAAAGATTATACATGGAGGACAACACTTTAGTCAGCATGTCTTCACAAGCACATGCTTAATAATTAATCTCTCCCGGTTGGCTTTATACAATGTAGTTGACAGTTTAAAAAGGTAAAGAGGGTACTGTAGGGCAGAATTTGGAACCCTGCACCTTTTAAATGGATTTCTGCTTCTACACCTAAAATAAATGGTTAAATTGTCTCCTCAGCATGTAGTCAAATTCTCCAGAAGTTCTGAAGCAGACCTATAAAGAAGTGGCCTGACACTAGACCTCAAGGACTGGAATTGAGAAATCTTGCTTTAGAGTTTGCAGTTTAATTATTTCATTTTTTGTTCTAGGGCTATGAACATATTCTACTACTTACCCAAGAAGTGGCTTGTTTAATTATAATGTTTTGTTTGATTGTCAGAAAATGCTGCATTAGTTTATAAATGTTTATTTTGGATTAAGTATATGATGTTCCCTTCTTGGGTATTTTTGTCATAAATAAGAAATGTTGAATGTGAACCGTAATTTGGGGGGTTAATCGATTTGCTGGTATAGATGATAAATGACCGCCTAACCAAGTCCAGTCAAACAGGCGTGTTAAACTATAAGTTCTGCTTCAAATGCAGTCACATAATACCAGAATGTAAGTGTGTTTTTTTTAGGAACAGAATGTATGCTACTGGGTTTGCACACTGGTCTCCTGTTTAAACGCAGGCTGTTGTACGGCTTGTACACAAGTGGCCTCAACTTCACCCCTTGACTCAGCAAGAGTTATAGATACTTGTTAAATATGGGTCGGAATGAAGTGGTGTAGGGGAGCAAGTCTTTGCAACCTTTCAGCCATAGAGGACCCTTCACAAAGTACCTATGGGGGCACCGTTACAGGTTTTCACTCACAAAATGCAGGCAGCCTGGGCAGCCAAATGTCATTGACAACCTTCTTGGCTTTATTCAGAGGACATTATCTTCAAGCCATCACATTAAGTGTGAAATAGAGCAGTTCACAACTAGGCCCCAAGGTGCGGGTTTACGAGTCAGCTTCTCTAAGTCCAAGGCCAAGCTTAGTCAGTGTGGTCTTTTTTCTTTTCTTTTTTTCAGTGGGGGAGTTAAAATATCCCTCTGTCTTCTTTGCAAAGTGAACACATGGTTTGCCATTAGAAATATCAGGGAAATTTGGGTATGTGGGGATAGATGGAATATTCTCATAAAGATTTGCCTCTTAAATATCATCCATCCAAAGAGGACTTTTTTTTTCGTCCGTGTCTTGCAGAAGAATCTGAATACTTTTGGTTGTTACACCTCTGAATTGAATAATTTCTCTTTGTTCTGCTTATTTTTGTGTGTTCTCAGTTTCTCATTCCTGCTTTTTTTTTCCCCTTCCTTTTATTTTCTATAAATGTGCTGCACGCCTTAAGAGATTTTCTCCCCGACATTATGATTCAGGAAGAGCAATGTAAGCTTAAGTGTTTCTCATTCATCCTAATGATCACCCTTTCTCCCGTGTAATCTTATTCATGGAGCATTTAGTGACGCTTGTTCTTCTGTGGTATTTTTAGCCTTCAGAATTATGCCTGAGTTTTGACTGCAGATCTTCTAGTCAGATGTAATATTTCTAGTGTGTTTGTTGAACAACTGATTGCATCCTTGTGACAAAGAAATAGTCATGCACTGATGCTTTGCTTTATAAAAGAACTACTCTTCACCTAACTTGAGGCCAGTAGAGGTTGTCTATGCATTGCCTTATCATTATAATCATGCAAGTGCAGCTAACCAACCAGGAACTGTGTGAATGTGACACTCTCAATGGTTATAGACACTGGCGTTAAACAGATACAACCTGACACTCAGCTTTATTTCTAAAGTGAGGCAGTTCACCCTGTAGAGGAAGGTCAGTGTGACTGCTTGTACCTAGAAATGTCAAAATCTTCATCTTATTATCATTGCTAAGGTTCAGAATTTAGATGGACCAGTAAAAATAGAGATTTTCTCTTTTCCTTTTAAAAGCCTAAGGTAGCAAACAGTTTGTGTTGGATTAGATTCCAATCCCTCAAGAGAATTCTCTACCTCTGCTCCATCCCACCATCACTTCTAAACAAGACTTCAAGATCCCATATCTCGTAGAGGCCATACCCCTCCCTATGGTCTTTGTGACAAACGTGTAGTATTTGTTTTTGTTTTAATGCTCTATAGTAAAATATGTATTCATATATAGCTATCGTGAATATAAGCAAGAATAGTGTTGCAGCCAAAGGCCAAGACAGGAGCAACACTCTAGCACTTAAAAATAACTAGTTTTGAAAATTCCAATTTAGTTTGTGCAAACTTTTTATTTTTAAACTTTAAATCTCTGCAATAATTGCTATAGTCCACATCCAACCTTAAAACATACTACAAACAGAGCATTTTAAGCTTTTTAGACTACAGTAATGTTCAAACTTTTATTAATCAAACAGATACAGTGGTTAAAACGATGCATCATCCTTTGTATAAGTAACAGTAGACTTCTACATAAATCACACTGAGATATAACTGTGGTTTCAAAGGTTTAATTTTTAGATAGGAATTGCTTTTATACAATACCAGCCAATGTGGCCTTGGACCAGCTACTAATTCCTAGCTTTAGCCTCTGGGAACTCCATGTCCTTAATTCCACAAAATGTTTTTTAAGCAAGTGATTAGCAAACTACTTACAGTAGATGTATATTACTACCCGGGAGGGAAGTAGTATTTCAAATGACTGGTTAAAAAAAAAATTCTTCAGGTGTGATCAAGCCTGTTTTCTTCTAAAATGTTATGGCAACTAAGTGGAATCTTCTCCAATCTGTCAGAGTTTGACGGATCGATGAAACTACATTGTTGCAGCTTTAAGGTATGGACACTTTGTTTATATCTTATAGTTATCTCATAATATACGGCATAAAAAACCAGGTAGAATCCAGCTAAGGAAAATGCACATGAGTACTAAATCTTTTCACCTTGTATGTTTCCTCAATGTCTGAAAGATAAAGGGAAGCGAAGGTTGTAGATGATGCACGTTTGACTGTAGAGTGGAAGCTATAATGCTAGATGAGGCTGCATTGGTTAAAGGTTTAGCCAGGCCAGACAATTATGTTGACGATGCACAAACTGAAAGATCCATAAATTGTTCTCTCATTGTATATTGTTCTCTGACTTCATCATCTCTATTCACGATCTTAAAAGAAGTGTAATGATAAGTAGAGGGAGTTTGTTAAAGATAGGCTCTCTGTGTCTGTACCTTGAAGCTTTCTCTCTCCAGTTCTTTTTCCTGAAAAGAGATCACTCGGGACAAACTCTTTAAATAACACTTCATAACGTATATATATGTTAAATAACCATGAGACATGACAACAGATTTTGATAGAATTTTTAATCTTACTCAGATCAGAGATGTTGCTTAGAGTTACAGAAGGCAGCTGCTTACCCCCAGGCTCACCTCTCAGGAAGTGGCCCTGATTAACAGTTAAAGAGGCATTTTATACAATTCCAGTCTGCCACATCATCACATTTAACATCATACATGTTTGCAGATGAGGAGACAATCATGGCTCCAGCCTTATCAAAATTTTACACTTTGTTCTTAGCTGAAGGACACCGCTCTCATTTAATTCCCAAATATTTGCCATGGACATCAGTTCTGACACGCAACAGGCAGCTAATATTAAGGTGTAATAAATTCACACACGTCAATGATAATTATCCTAACAGTAGGTAGCAATTATGAAATCATCAGCTATGGCATGGCTCAATCAGCTCAACCAGCTTCCTGGATCCTGGTTGTTCTTTATCGGTTTTTTTAATTGATTCCATCCTGCTCGTTGGCGTGTTTCCATGACCAAAACCAATAAAGATTTTTTATTTTTTTTTTTAAAGCAAGGTTTCATCTCTAGAGGATATAAAACTCCCAATCCCACTAATCACCATAAGCACAGCTCAGCTTTTATTAAAGTGTCAGTGAACGGTATATTTGTAGAGGGAAAGTTTAATTACATACAGTGAAGCATGAAAAATGCAATATTTATCCATAATCAGCAAATACCAGGACAAGCTTGTGTACATTTAGCAGTATTGCTGACAGGAATACTAATATAGCCAGTAGGTTCTTAGTCAAATAAGGCCAAATCCCAAAACCCAGAAATTAACTTTGGAGGATTTATTTCATGATAAGTACCTACTAAACTGGTGTGTATGGCTAAAGTTTGTTAGTTGTATACATTGACCACTGTCTTTAGGGTTTATTTGACATAGAAAAGGGGTCCTTGCTCTGTTTTCATCCATCTTTGGATCCAAGACTGAAATAAAGTAATGCAAAAGGTTTCCTTCTTCCAAACCTGTGAAAATAAAACGTTGCTTGACGTAATAAAATATCCATAACCAAAACTAACTTTTTTTTTTGCTTTCAAAATTAAGATACAACTCTGCAAGTAAACTAGATTTGTTGCAGCAGTGTTTGCAAACTAAGCAGCATGTTTCATCTTAAGCTGAAAGAGTTTTGTAAATATGCAAATTTCTAGGATTTGTTACTGAAAAACTTGCAATGCAGCCAATGGACAAAAATGTGAAAGCAACAGAAATTCACCTATTATATATATAATCAAATATCCCAGTCTGTAATCTCCAACCGCAAATGGTCTTTAGACACAAGGGTGAACATTTATTGGGTAGGCTGATTTATAGGTGAATTTCTTTTGCTTTCACATTTTTGTCCACTGGCTGTATAGCAAGTTTTTCAGTAACAAATCCTGGAAATTTGCATATTTGCAAAACTCCTTCAGCTTAAGATGAAACATGCTGCTTAGTTTGCAAACACTGCTGCAACAGATCTGGTATACTTGCAAAGTTGTATCTTAATTTTAAAAGCAAAAAAAAAAGTTATTTTTGTTTATGCATATTTTATGACGTCAAGCGACCAGGGCTTGCTGTAATCTACTGGGGTTATTGAACGTTGCCCTAGAAGTGAAAGTTCTTGTTATTCGCTTTATGTTTTAACAACATGCTCCGATGTTTCATTTATGAACAGCATGGCTAGAGAGTGGGGGGGAAAAGACGGCGTTGAATGGGAACAAGGGAGGTTTGTAGATGTGGATTGGATGGAAGAAGGGTCAGGCAGAGGCTGGATATGTCATGCTTGGAGCAAAGATTGTGTTAAAGTTGGAGAATTAATGAGGATAATGAGTTGGATGGAGAAGGGCGCACTAGCAAGCCAATTAAAACAATCTGGGTGAAAGATTAATGCCAGATTGAGTTACACTTTTATTCAGACATAATTACAAATGTACTTCATTTAGAGAAGCTGTCACTCCAGTGTTCAAAAATGTCATCTTGAACATGACAGACGTAAGGCTGAAGAAAAGTAGACGGATATCTTTTTTGATAAACGAGTTCTTTTCCTAAAATTGTCTCTAAAATGTTGTCACTTGCGGTGGAGTGAGTAAAAAAAAGCAGACTCAGCTCACTTAAAAGAGAAGCTGAAAGGCAACTGACCCAAACACTTTCTTTTTTACATTTTTCATGCACCTTTCTTGTATTTTTCACCAGACCACTTAAGCTACAACTTCCTTAGAGTGGTTGCCATCTTCAGTCGCATCCAGGACACACGTCTAAGAACATAAATAGAAGAAAAAGGAATGCTCCTCGTTGAATTGTGCATGAACTGAAATTACCCTAGATGTTCTGTAGAGTGTAAAAATGGTTGGAAAAAAAGAAGATAAAAGACCTGCAATAAGGGACAACCTGGGGGAGGTGGCTTTTAGATTTATTGTTATAATGTAGGGTAAAACATCTTGGTAGAGGACTTTGCCTTTGTGCAACTTCATTCAATTTGCAGATTCATTTTGTGTGAGTAATGAGCAGAAACTGAGATCAAATCTCTGGTCTCACTGGTGATTATAATGAAGATGGTCAGGGTTTTGGTGATCTAATGCAGAAACTAATGACATATCACAGTAGACTGCAAAGATATACAGTAGGAAGTTGTACAGGCCGAAAGAACTCAGGCCAAGAAAGGCCAATGACTCTACGTACAGCCCTAATTTAAACCTTAATGTGTATAAGAAAGCATAACAACTTCATAGCATGGGATGAGCTTATCAAGTAACCAGTTATGCTGAGACCTGTTTCCTAAAAAGGTCTTCATGACTGAGATTATGTTTATGTGAATAACTTGTAGCACTTTAAAGGCCCCTTTGCACTTTGTTAAAATTGAGCAGCATGGTTAGCACTATGACACTTTATCAGCACTGCACTTTAAGAAAAGATTTGCACAAAAAGAACCACTTGCACACAAGGAATTTAAACTATTTATTGGATATTTATTGAGTATTTTAATAGTTCTTGTGTAGCCCTTTGTTCCAGGGTCGGCACAGCAGCCCCACCATTAAGAACTGGGGTTGCTGTCTGTGGAAATGAGACTTGTTGTTTAGAGCAAGCAAGGGTTAATGTTTGGAAATTTTAGCAAATGTTAGTGTAAAATCTGTTAAAGGTGAGTGCAGGAGAAGTGCTGTGGTGCTAAGAAAGTGACTTACCTGTCTTTTCTGTGTTCTCTCCAGGGTGTTTGGACAAATGTTTCCCCGGGGGTCCAGACACTATTTATAGGTTCTGGGAGAGACCATGGAAAATATAGGGTTATTTTTCAACATAATTTGTGGGATTTCTTTGGTGTTTGGGTGTATATTTAAAACAGAAAATGTTTATCAAAAATGTGTGTCTATATATTTGATTTAAATGTGTGTTAAAATTTGTTAAATGGAAGTTAGGAATAGTTTCTTTTTCATCTAAATGCTTAGTCCTTCATCTGCTGAGCCTATTTAAGGCAGAGATTGTGTGTTTAATGAGAGGCTCGATGCTGTGAAGCTGAAAGTAGATGTACATGAATAAACCTGCTGATACTTCCACTTGAGTTTGCCTCATAGTTAATTTTTCTTCACAGAAATCCAGCCAAAAGGTCGCCTGGTAACAGATATTAATGTCTGTGGTGGTGGATAGGCTGCATCCCAAAGGCCTTTGTGTAGTCTTCACCACCCTGAAAGGGTGAATAAGGTGCCTTAGGGGTGGTGAGGTTGGTGTCAAAATGCACTGGAGTGCTTATAGCCCAGGAAAAGGTGCTATAGATTTAAATGTCTGCATGTTCCGCACTGTGATGGAAATGGATGTCTCTGTGGGACTGATTACTGCCATTGGAGTGCAGACAGTCTTTATGTTAAATCAAAAATAATAATCACCACAAATTATCTTTAATATGGTGGCATGTTCATAAACACACAAAACTGGATATTTACAGGCAGTAGAGAAAAGACACTGTTATGATACCTATAAAGGCATGTTAAGCTGGGAAAAAGACATTTCAAAATGTTTTGTTTGCTTCTGAAAATAGCTGCGCACAAGAGATTTTTTGATTATTTTATTCAATTATTGGTGAAAGAAAAGTGTTTTGTTGCAACGATGGACCTCAGAAGTACAGAAAGCAAATAAGAGAGTGAAACAGCAATCTTCTTTGAGCTTGTTAGAGCAACTGCACCTTTATTTTGATGCTGGCCAAATTTTCAGTATAATCCAGGGATCATAGGCAGACTCTTGAGTCAGAGTTTTAAAAAAATTGGGTTTGGAGCATGATGAATAAGACACAAGTGGTGTGTCCTTTAGAGTTTAAAAAGTAAATATTGATATTGTAATTTATTCAGTCAGCAACAGGCAGTCGGGAAAATTGTTGGTCGAGTGCAGTTGCTTTAAGTCTTAATAAACCATCACCCTTCTAAGGAATTAAGAATTGCACTACACAAAGCATTGAAATTATGTCACATCCGAATGCAAGCCTAGCGTCGATCACCACCATATCAGGAGGGGCAAACTTTTGCTTAGCAACCAAAGAGGTACACATTCAGATAATACTCTATTGATTTTTCACATAGTTTGAGTCATAAAGATTATTGAATGCCAAGAAAACCTACCAAAATATAAGGGCAGATATGATGAAAAAGTACCTCAAATCAGCAAAAAGTGTGCATATAATGCTACATTCAGACCACAAGCGCATTATGATCTTCTGAGGATCTGACGCACGTGAAGCACTGCAAAAGCAGCGGCAGGAGCTGCTGGAGTAGGAAAAATTTTACTTTTGCTGCTTGATGCGCCACATCAACCAATCATAGAAGCTGATCTGGGAGCTGGGGACAGACACAGCACTGCTGATGTAGATCGCTATGATAACTCCTCTGAAATAGTTTATTAACGCCTAAATTAACTTAAAATGTCGAAACCTGCTGGAAAAATATGTTCGATTTTATTATTCTGCTGCATGCAGTTTGGATTACGTACGGGAAAATGCCTTCCAGCCACCACGAACAGTAGAGGAAAACCCAAAAGAGGCGAGCGGGCCAGAGGCTGCTGTTGAATGGGATTTCCATTGACAGAGCACCACTGGTGTATGGGGGTCTAAGCGGCTCCCACAATGAAATAATATTTAAAGGCAGGATCATAATCTTAAAAAACTGACTGCACAGATGATGTTTTCAGGTGGACTTTCTGACTTAAAAACATATTAAAACTACTTTTTAATCACTGATCACGAAATATAAAACAAATCTGCTGTCCATTGATAACAGGTGCAGCAGAAGCAGCAGACGCTTCTGGACCCACTTTAATGGACGCCCTTCAGGAGCATCAAAGATGCTCTTGATGCACGTCTGACTTTAATGTGAACAAGCATCAAAAATTAAGCAGCAGAAGCTTTTTTATTTATTTTTTATTTTTTTGCTTCCAGCACTTGCGGTCTGAAAGTAGCATAAGATATCTTAACAATGATGGGAAAAAACAACCCGGCTGAATGGCCGAACCGCGAGTGGCCTGTGTTACATGACTGTATAACGCAGTGTGTTCTGGAAAGCCTATTTCTTTTTTGAAGTATGAGACGATATTTTCCTTATCTTTCATTTTTCCGTGGCTAGCTTGTGGTGTAGGTTGGGTAGGACGAGGCCAAGGGTTTACCTTCTGGTTTGGTTGGGCTCAGAGGGTGTTACACATTAGTAAGTTTGCACCCAAGTCGATCTTTTTGGTCTTTTCTCAGAATTTGATAGAAAGATGGTTTACCTTCCAGGCTACTTCATCCCACTGCAACACAAGATTTGAACATCAGGACAAATTTTACAGTGGTCCTATCTATACACAGTCACATCTAATTACTTCACAGTTGTTTACCACTTCTGTAATGGCGGTGCATGGTTGTCAGGTTTGATATCCTGGATATATGACGTTATGTGATGCTATGTATAGAGAGGTTCGTTGTGCCTGTATACTACAACAGTATAAATTGACATTATGTCCATAATCAGATGCATTTACTGTAGTTTTGGCTATTAGTTCCCTTCTTGATCTATCTGCGTTAGCTGAAATATGAACGGTGTTAAATTCCCTTAAGCTATGGTTGTTTTTTTCCTTTAAATGAAAACTCCAAATGTTTTTATTTTGTTCATGTGGTACAAAAACAGCCAATGAATACAGTTTTTGGGGGCCGCTTGATCTCTCTTTACTTTGACTCGATTTACCAATCTTACTTTTTAGCAATTCATGTTTTTATCATTCTTAAGTGGCAAGAAATCCCTTTGATATATTAAAATAAAGATTTTATTTTATTTTTTTCAGAAAATGATCTATAAAGCTGTAGAGAATGACAGGCATATCATCCGTATATGGTTATCCCTGCTATTCCTGTACGATGGGCATTTTGTTTGAAAAAACTGGCTTTTTCTAATTATATGCTTTCAAAATCAATGTGATTTCATTTGTTTCGTACTTTCAGATTTTCTATTTTTAAGAGATGATTTCTGTTATCTAAGTATTAGGGTTTGGCTTCTAAGTCATATATTCTACACTGTTTAAATGGCCAGATAAGCAAATGGCTCATGGGGGTTGTGACCAATCCTACACTATGAATAAAACGTATTAATAAAACTGTCGTTGCGCCAAGCAAGTTTGTTTAAACTGAAATTTCACAAACAAGGTTTTAACTTCAAAATATATAAATGAATCTTTTTCTCAAAACAAAAAATAGCAAATGATTTAACAACTAAAATAACACAACACCTTACAGTTATAAACTACCATGTGCAACATTTATTTCTTTATCTTTATAAGAATTAATCCTAGATATCAGATGAAGACATCCGGATATGTAATCTCAGTCTTGTCTTAGTTACACAAATATTACAAGTGGATATTATCTGGGTAACTAGTAAGTGTTTTCTGTCCTGCTAACTGGCAGTGCACAGTAACAGATGGGTGAAAAGCAGTATTAAGCCACTCCAGACCCCAAACCCTAGCACTTACTATGAATCCTGTTAAAAGCAATATGAACCCACTTAAATGAAGATCAGTAACAGCTTCATAGCTTGGCTAAATCACTGTTGCTATGGATGCATCCCTGCTCTAGAACAGACATAAAATGCTTTTGCATGTTGTGCCCAGTTGCAAACAACACCCCAAAAAACACAAGCTGATATATCTTAGCCCAACACCATAAATTGTCTTAAGGAAGCTCTTAAAGTTTCCCTGCAGATTTAAGCCGCCACAGTTGCTCCATGTAATCCCAAAATGGCTCCAGAGACAGCAATAAGCCGCAACCTCTGTAGGGCCCACGCCAGCTGTCACAGGACTCCTTATTCTTCATGAGTCGGATTGTATGTTCGCGCTGCAGAATGAGTTTGGAACTGTTCAGATGACTGATGTCTATGCATGAGGGATAAGGATTGAAACCTCTAAGGAGGAACATTAGACCTATGGATAATGGCTTTTAATCTGTAGAGGGTTCTGCTGGAAAAAGTTCATTCATTTAAGTTGCATTTCTGCAAGAGTTTAAATTATAGCAGCAGTATATTTGAATGAAGGTGTTTGTTGGAAGTGCGTTGTGTGTGTGTGTGTGGCAGTGGGTTATTGCTGACCGGTGCGGCGGTTAGGTAGTACGATCTATGCCAGCTGGCTCAAACGCATTGTGTCCAAGTTTGACATATGACGCTGCGAAAAAAAACAACAACTTGACAACCGCTGTTACCATTAACTTTGGCTCTAAATGAGGGTGGACGTTTATTGCTCAGCGTTTGTCAGCTCTTTGAAGTATGGAAATTCACATACAGGTGCAAGGACGTTTCATTGAGCGAAGCCTCTTATGAGTGCAGTTGTGCAACAGGGTGTACAGCGCCGTGTAGTAAATCAGTGCAAGCCGCTCTCCAGCTTTTCTAACAAGCTAATGAAAAATTTGACCTAATCAATAGCGGTAATGACACTTTGTAGGATTAGTCATGACAAATCAATAAAGGGGAAAGTACTGTTGGATAGAATTAAGAGGGTTCTGTTTTCATAAAGAGTCTTTTTACTCTGCTGTTTAACATTACAATAAGCTGGTTATATAAAACATATAAGTATGCCACCCTTTGTAATTATCCCTGCTTTTTCTTGGTACACATTTATAAAACTAAAATACAGTAAATACCTGAGGAAAATTGATCTCTCAAGACATTTTCTGATCACCTTGATTGAAGAAGTCAATATGCTGCCCTTTCCCACCAAAGCAAACCTTAAGATGGTACTAGTTTCTTTATTTTGGCTACATATGGGTCAACTATTTTGTTGATAGGAAAAATATTCAAGTGAAAAACCCTAGTTGATCACTGTGATGTGAAAACCAACTACTGGCACAGTGTTGGTATTGGTATTGTTGGTTCTTATTCCTGAAAAGAGATCACTCGGGACAAACTCTCTAAATAACACTTCATAACTTATATGTATTAAATAACTAGGAGGCATTAGAAAAAAAGATTCTGACAGAAATTGTAATCTTACTCAGATCAGAGAAGAATTTACAGAAGGCAGCTGCTCACCTCCGGGCTCACCTTTTAGGAAGTTTAAGAGGCATTTTATACATCTTCAGTCTGCCACACCATCATATTTTACATCATACACATTAGCAGATGAGTAGACATCCATTGCTCCAGCCTTATCAAAATATTACACTTTGTTCTTAGCTAAAGGACGCTGTTCTCATTCCATTCCCAAATCTTTGCCGTGTACAGAATTAAGATTCTAACTGTATATCCGGACAGAGGACCAGTTTTAATTAGATAAATTATTGTGGAAAACATCAGTTCTCACATGCAACAGGCAGCTAATATTAAGGTGTAATAAATTCATACATCATCAATGATAATGATCCTAACAGTAATAAAGTGCTTTAGGCACGCTTTCTGTAGACCTTTTATTTAAATACTGAAAACAGCATTAAATTTAATTAACTTAATCTCAACAATTGAACACGATTTATTTTCTAAGTTACTACAAATAATATGGTTTTGTATAAACAATTTTTTACATGTAAAGATTGAATCCAAAAATCTGAAATTTTAGCATCCATTCAATCACATGACAAAAACCAACCTACCAACTCAGGTTTGGGTAAGTTTAAGCTCTGCCCACTGAAATTAGCCACTCAAAAAATTCAAAACTTGTTTTCCTTTTGTTCATTTATAAATTATTTTGGGTAATGCATTGAGTCATTTGGGAAACCAATTTGTGACTTCACTCACCAGCGTCTTGAGATCTTACTTTACTATATGCGCAAAATTATCCTTTGTAGTGATATCATCCTCCATATGGCGTCAGCACCTCCTTACATTGCATGATGTTCTCAGCACACCAGCTCATTTCTCATCCTGTTTTGCTGATTTCTTTTGATTTTGCTATGTTATCCATGCATGGAAGCATTGTGTTTTTAGCCCTTGCTTTAAAGATTATAAAGAAATCAGGAACTCCACATGGGCTTCTAGTTATTCCAAATGTTGAGAATCTATCGAGCTGATTTAGACCTAATCAGAAGTTTTCCAAGCTTATCATTATCTCCCTTTTATCTCCTCTTTCTTTTTATCTTTTCTACTTTTTTTCTGTTTTTATCTTTCCTGTTCTACTTACATTGCAGTGCCCATATTATCTGTAAAACACCCTGCATAATTATAATAAAGCAATTTATATGGATAACTCAAGCGGAACACTATGGCGATAGCCGTACTGCTCCACTTGTGAAAGTGAAATCTGTTGGGTTCTTTTTGCCATAAAGACAATTATTCTTATTGCCACATTGCCAGACAGGACACCGTAAAAAAAATAAAATAAAATAATAATGACAACAATAATAATAATGAATAAATAAATCACCTCATCTTTTTAAAGATCCCAAAAAAATTATTTTAAGTCCTGGCATCTTGTTCTGGGTTTCACAGATAACTTATAGTGGTAAATTTCAACTGGAATGTCTCTGAAAGTTAGAATTAGTAATTGTTAAAGTTTTTACTTTTACTTTTTTTTATCGGTTCTTTATTCATGACATGTTGCAATAAATCAGATGTTCGCAAGGACTGCTTCTTTTTATCAGATTATATTTTTAAGTACAAAGTGTATTCAACGAATACTACATGGATCTGTTGTTGCCATTGTTATGGTTGTAACAGTGACCGTAGTGGTGATCGAGAATGTGAGCATCTGTAGAGTAAGAGACTAGAATGTTGTTAACTCAGAGATTATTTGATTCAAACCTCTCAAATTTTTGTTTTGGGGGTAATGGAATGCACCATTTCTTATTTTAAGACTGTTCACATCGCAGTTATAGAAGATTATATTAATCCCAACAGGAAAAGGAAAAGTTTTAGTTGGATTTTGCATCAGATGGTGAAAAAAAAAAACGATTTTCTGTCTTTTCCTGATGCAATTGTCTTTCCATGAAATCCAGATGAGCTATATACTGTGTTAGCTAGTTTTACAGCGAGCTGGCATAAACATCATAGCATGTTTGTGTTTTTTTTTTTCTTTTTTTTTGCCTAATTAATTTTGCAATAAAAAAAAAAAAACAACATTTCAATCAGGGTTATCCAAATGCAACACTATTCATTGCCCACAACAAATTTGAAGATAAAGAAAATAAATATTTATTTTTCTCTTCAGAATATATACACATAGATAGTTACAGTACACACAGCTGGATAGACTCACACACTAAATACACACACACACAGAGAGCGTGGATTTGTTTTCTCTGTGATGAGAGGGATTATGGGATAAAGGAAGCAAGGCCGCAGCAGTTTAGTTCAGTTTGGACCAAAGCTGCTCAGAGCAGCAGCACAATGACAAATACAGATGAATGTCTGGCAGCACACAAGGGATCTGTATCACCGTTAACACTACGGACACTGGATATATGGAACACAGAGCCTCTGATTGGGATTCGGGAAAAAGGGTGGATCTGTCGGTTCACTCCCACTCCCCCCCTTTTTTTTCCTTTTTTTTTTCATTCAGATCACTTAAGATGAGACGAAACCTAAGCTTCCAAGAAAAATCTAGGGATTGCAAGCGAATGAAGCAAATCTAACAGTGGTGCTTTCAGGAATGTCCTGATTTTTTTGCCGTTGTACTTTTGTTTTTTCATTCATGGAAATATGGGAATATCACTGTTTTCTACACAACCGATACCAAATTTCTTTCATTTTTTTTTATTCTATCAGATTTGAAATAAGAGGGGACCCCTATTTTGTTTTGATTTAGGACTTAATCTTCTAAAAACTGTAAGAAATGGTATGACAGAGAGATGCATCCAACCCATCAACAGCACAATGTGGGAATAAGCCAGCTGGATTCTTATGTCGATGATGCAAATTTATAGTATGCATTTTCATTTGTTGTAAGAGATCTTTTTTCATCCATCTCCTCTCCATTTCTGTCACCGACATTGTCAGTATAATCTGCAATAAGGGAGTCAGCTGTCACATCAGGACTTTGCTTTCCGTCGCTTCAGTGGTATAATTCTCGTTTGCAGCTGCCACAGCAGCATTCATATTTGCAGCCATTGATTGCTAAGCTACGGAATCAATGAGCGGTTGTTTGACCGCGGTCGATTGCACTAAGCAGACCTAAACCACACAGCAAGCCCCGCTGAGAGACAAGGAGTCACAATAATTAGACTGAGTGCAATCTAACCAGACTGTAACAGAGTACCTTTACTGAGAGCTGCAGGTTTTCTAAATCTAAAAGATCCAAGAAAGCAATAATTGAAGCTGAGTTGGGCCGTTCTAATAAAATACCTTTCATATAACTTTGTTTTTGTTGTAAATGAGGTTCACAACAAAATACAGGTTCAAGCACAGTTTTAAAGAAGGAGGAAGTGTGTGGAATTTTATTGAAGCTTGTTAATCCCCTTTCCAGTCTTTATTCATCATGCTGTTATCTAAATTATAATGTACTTTATTGTATGCTGATTCCAAAACTGTGTGAATATTACCTCTTGATGTCCAAAAACATAGGATTTAAGGTGGAGTTAAGGTTCCTATAGGGGACTCAATTGATTTAAGTACCTCATTTATTACGACTAGGCTTTTCCCTGCCGCTTGATCTTATTTGGTTCCTACAGTATATAAAACATTTCGTAAGGTATTAACAAAAGGTTTTTGGCATTATATTTAAAAAGAAAAAAAAAATTAAGCCAATCCTCTTTAAATACATCCAATAAAAAAGAACTTGATTTGACCTGACAAATCAATTTTAAAGCAGTATTAGGAACAGTCATTCTTTTACAGGGTCATTTGATATTGTTGAATAAATTCCTTTTAAAAGGGTTTCATACATAGTAACCAAATTGAACTTTATGGCAACAGCCATGACTGTGTACTTGTGAAAGCAAATTTGTTGGATTATTTAAGAGCTCTTGGACACAAATTTTCAGTGTTATAATGATAAACAGAACACACATAAAAAAGTGAAAAAAGAAATTAATTTTAAAAAAGGTTATTACTTTCCTGTATTGCACCAATCAACATTTTCCCAATCAACACTGATTGTTAGATTTTTATTTAGATCACATAAATAAATAAAAAACAAAAAAATTGGATAATCTGCTTTGGTTAAAAATTGACTTCAGTTTCTTTGATAACTAAAGGGTAATTAGTATTAGTGCTTCAAAGCATACATGTAGATTTATAATAAAGTCAAAAATTGAGAGATTTTGTGTATGATATCTAGGTTATGAACAGAAAGTTTTCCTTTTTCCCAATGATTTGTGCATCTCTTGTGTCAGAGTTTCAATGTTTTCTCAGCTTTAACGCAACTCCATTCCTCAGGTAAAGCTGCAACTAACGATTATTTTGCACTTTCATTATTCTGCCTATTATTTTTTCGATTAATTTATTAATAATGAGATACCAAAAGATTTTTTTTTAAAGAAAACTTTTTTACGAAATTAAACCAGGTGAAACTTCTGGGCAGAGCATATGGACAGACAAAATTTGTTTTTTAATCTTAAATGCAAAATCTAAAAAGATTTTTTTTACAATCTTGATATAATTACTGCTCTAAGTATGTTGCTGTGTCAGCTAAATTCATGTCTTAGAGTCTCTATACTCCAGTTAACCTTAAATCGATTACTAAATTAGTTGACGATTATTTTAATAAGCTATTAATCGTGATTAATCCGATTAATGGTTTCAGCCCTATCCTCAGCCATACAAAGATAACAAACTACAACTAGACAACTACTTTGTCTAAAAAATGTATTTATTGACAAACAATTAAAAAATAGGCATGGGGAACTATTTTGGTTTTATTAAATAAACATTAAGACCTGTATTTCAAATAAGCCATAAAAAAATGTCAAAAGATTTTGACTCTTTAAGACATTTTAAAGCCAAAGATTTTTTATTATACTTGATCTAAAATTGAATTTTTACCTTCAGAGACCAATTCTATAAGGTTTGCCAAAACCTTTTAAGTTAGTATATTTAACAAATAGGTTCAGATATTGACCAGACATGATACTCTGAAATTTCAGTTGTCAGATGATTGGGGTTTTAAATGGAGAGTTTGTAGGAGCACTGATCTGTTAAATGTCAAAGTAGAAATAGTTTCTGTATATTTTATACCATCATTAAGCATGTTTCAATTCATTTATCTTAGTTTGTTGTCAGGTGTTGTTTATAGAAATCCCCTATATTTCTGTGTCCCTTCCTTTAGCCACAAGAATAAGACATCAGGCTGGCCGCCTCCCGGTCCAGGCTCCTGGGGAGGTCTGCAGGGGCCCCCATACAGCTGGGACAGCATGAGCAACACCAGGGATGGCCGGGACTTCTTAACCAAGTACGCCTCATCCTATTAACACATTGACCAACATGATTTTAATTTACACATGGCCTCCTTTTTTATACTGAAGCCCTTAAAGAATCCACCAGAAGAAGCACATTACTTTTGCTTTAAATTTATTCCAAATGTGTTGAAAGTCAGGTTGGGTATCACTGTTTGAGGGTGGACCTTATATGGAAAACAAACATTTTTTTAACCACATTAAGACATAAGGAAGTGAACTGATAGAGACCAGTATATATAAATTAGTTTGATATTTTAGCATACAGGCTAAGGATCAGTATGTCCAATGATGGAAATGTGCTGCTGACATGTAAAAAAATGTCAATTGTTCAAGATGGCAGTTTTTGGAAAATACATTAAAGCGACTGTCTAAGGTAGGATAGCATAGCAGAAGCATAATGCTATCCAATTTAAGAGGTTTCCAAAATTATCACTCTTTATAAAAACCTATTGAACAAAAACACCGGAAGGATTAATAATCTAGATTTCAAATCTGCCTGTATGATCTGATTGAATTGTCTCTATAAAGTACCTTGGGATGACATACTGTATGTAGTGAATTGGCGCTGTATAAATAAACTGAATTAAATTATAAGTGATTGCTTTTATGCTAAAGATAAATATTGGAAAATTTAGGTTGTAGCAGGGGTCTTGTTGTCATTCCCAACAATAGAAGTGCTAATAAATGTGTTGTAGTTTTTTTTTTGACAACAAGCAACTAGATTATATTCGCAGCATCAGGATTAGAATATTGGTCTCTATAACTTCTCTACACAAGCAAAAAATTCCTGCTTGATTTATGAAAGTTTAATGAATGGGCATAATCAAGTCTGCTTTCACGTAACATTGACTTAATATTTGGTGTCTTGTTCATGGAGAAACTAAAGCTAAAAAAGGAGGCATATTTTTATTTTTTCCATGTTTTTTTATTGTAGTAAGTTTTATTTTTTCAGTGGAAATCTTACTATAAAAAAAAACATTTAGTTTTTCATCTCCATCAACTCCTTGTGCTGAATGGAAAACATTCTATTATTGAATTGTGGTGCGAGGCTACATCAAATTATTTTCAAACAAACAACAGTTTTCACCCAATGTGAAAGAGATCTTAGTAGGTTAAAGTACCAGTAGGTTTAGATAGGCCAAAAATAGGCAATAATGCATGTATTCGACTTCATGTTACATATTATTTATTTGAAACAGTACAAATAAATTGTCCATAAAAACCATGTAATGCCATGCTGCAGTTGGTTAAAACATGCAGTATGTGACTTTTTCTTTCAGTTATTCACAGCCAAATACATATGCACGAAACTAAAAAGTCTTTTTGCATTTTGTTTTCCTCTAGTCCTTAAGTCCTCTGAAATATAACTGTAAATATCAACTGGACCTAAGATGTTGACGGGCAGAACTTTTGCGAAAAAAAACAAAACATTTAAAGTAAACTAACGTTTTAAGAAATATATAATAAAAACAGTTGTTAAAATATATTTTTGCATTTTGTTTTCCTCTAGTCCTTAAGTCCCAAATAAAAAAAACCCAAAACATTTAAAATATAGAATAAAAACAGTTGTTAACTATTTCTTGCCCTTTCCATCTTTTTGTGCCACATATTTTCTTAACATAGCACCAGGTGTATTCCCATAGCATTTTTTTTTTTAAATTTCACAGAATTATTCATATTTTCATCATTACCATTCTAAACATTATTTTTCATAATTAAATATAAGATCTAAAAACTACTTACAGTGTTTCTAAATCAGAAAAAGCTTCATCACCATGTGTTTAACATGTACAACTGGATTTGGTGATAATGTGCTACACACAGACAAGCAAACATACAGTTGACATTAAAACTTTAGAAATATATCATTTCAAATAAATAGTTATATGGGAATTGGGTGAGAATAGATAAGAATAGAGCAATTTGCATGTTGAAGAGGAAGAGCATCTTGGTACATTTTAGAAATATACAACAATAATAAGATGAATTCAGATTAAATAGTATATATTCATAGTTGAGAGGTGGGGTTGTGTTCATCTTGTAGTCAAAGACTATCTCACTGATTTCAGGAGACTAGTCTGGCTGCATGATCTTTCACCTGTAGGCTGTAGGAAATGTGTAACCTGCGTAACGCATTATTATATACAGTACATCCAGTGTTTTAAAAGGCAGAAGCAGTCGGCCAAAAGCCAATAGCTTTTCTTTTTCGACACAGCTCAGGTTTACATACCGGTACCTGAAATTTAACTCTCAGCATCAAAGTTTAATCAAAACAAGCTACAGTGTACATCATACATATTTATTTAAACCCTCCATGTATGTCAAACAGCTGATCAACTGAATAACATCATTTTTATACTGAGAATGATTACCGTAACTTTATGGTTTGATCCTGTTGAAGGCTTATGAACTATATGAAATAAAGGGGCATGTTTGCAACCCTCATTATAACAAAGCTTTGGACGGGTTTCTCATCAACAGCACCGTGGACCGTAGCAAAACGCTTTAACAACCAATCAAAATCGTCGGGGCGGATCCCATTACACCTGATAGAAGATATAGGACCTTGTTGTCCACACAGTCTAGTGGTGGTTTTTAATACCGGCCCAGAGTGGCATACACTTTTACATAACATTTGGCAAAAATGATCAAAACAAAAACAGGAAAACTTTTATGTTGTGTCTTCTTAATAAAACTATAGAAATCTAAATCAGACTGGTCTATCTCTTTGGTTCTGTGTCATAATTTGGGGGTTTGAGCCGTTATTTCGATGAAGCTGTGAAAGGGTGAATGCTGGTTACAGAACACGCTTTTTGTTTTGGAAGAAAGTGTGTATTTGGTCTTGTGGGAAGCTGTAGAGGGGATGGGCTGACCCAGTGTGCCTTTATTAGAGAAACACCATTGGTAGAGTTAAATAAGGTGTTAGACAGCCTGGCATAGACTAACTAAACACTGTAAGCGTATTTTATGACTTTCTCCGGATTGTTCTGGACTGAAATTAATCCTGATGGACTTATGTTATCCTGAAGTGTTTTATAGAATAGAATAGAATAGAATAGAATGGAATGGAATAGAATAGAAATCCCTTTATTGTCCCACAATGGGCAAATTCTGTTGTTTACAGCAGCACTAAGATTGTAGAAAAAATTGTCACACAAATGTGGACCTTAGAAAAATGTATAAGAATAACATGATCAAATAAACTACTGTACTGTAAAGTGTTTTTACAATATAAAAACTTTGTACCTGGAGAATAAATAACCAATATACAGCTAAAGTTACTTTTACAGTATTGGATATTTGAAAATAGCAGCAACATCAGAGATGTGCAAAATGACAGCAGCATGTTATTTAACAGGCTAAGGTAGAAACTGTGCAAAACCAGCATGAATGTATAAACTTATTGAGGTTGTTGGGAACAGTGGTGGTTATAAAGTCTTCCAGCTGCTGGGGGGAAGGATCTGTGATAACGCTCCCTGGTGCATTTAGGGTGCAGCAGTCTGTCACTGAAGGAGCTCTCCAGTTCTGCAGCAGCTTCATGCGTGGGGTGGGAGAAATTATCCAACCCCTCCTTTTGTTTCCCACCTCCTGCACTGAGTCCAGAAGGCATCCAATCACAGAGCTGGCCTTCCTGATCAGCTTATCCAGCCACTTACTCTCAGCTAAAGATAAGCCACTGCTCCAGCAGACAGCTCCATAGAAGATGGCTGATGCCACAACAGAGTCATAGAAGGTCTTTAGGAGCTCCCCCTGTACTCCAAAAGACCTCAGTCTCATTTGTTGTGAGTCCAGTCCAGTTAGTTACTTATAAAAGTCCACTATTTCATTGTTCATTGCCTGGATGTTTACCGGTGTCAGTTGGGTGGATCTGCTTCTGTGAAAGTCCACCACTAGCTCCTTGGTTTTCCCTGCATTAATCAGCAGGTGGTTCTGCTGGCACCAGACCAGGAAGTTCTGGTGCACTGTCTGTATTCTGAGTCTTCCCCACCTGTTTGGAGGCCAACTATGGCAGAATGGTCAGAGAACTTCAGGAGGTGGCAGCGTGGAGAAGTTAATGGAGAAGTCTGCAGTGTAAAGGATGAAGAGGAACGGTGCCAGCACTGTTCCCTTTCGGACCCCCATACTGCTGTTCAGTATGTTGCAGATCGTACATCAGTTTAAATCTGACTCTAATCATAAACGATTGTTTCTAGTCAACTTATTTTGACAGTTTGCTGTTTGCTGTTTTTCTATTGATGATATGGAAGACTAACAGAGTGGGTGTGCCTGTTCAAACCCACTATAAATAAGACTTGATCTCTTGAGTTTGTTCTTTACCCAGAAACTAACCTTGTTATCTTAATTCTGTCCTGTAGTTAGATTAAACCCCACTGGCCCTGACGTAGAAGATGAGCAAGCATGGCTAACTGAGACATGCCTCTTTGCAGCAGAGATGAACAAATGAGAGCAGCATGTTGTGACCTTGGACCATGTTTCGATCATAAGTACACATTTAGTTAGTTATTATAATCACTTGGTTTTACTCATAAAATAAAAGCTCACAACGCCAAAGTTGAGGACTGACATGGGAGGTTTCTAAACATAAAAAAGTAGGAGGAGGGACATAATTTAGAGGCTCCAAGAGAATGAGTTGCTTCTACTTAAACTGTGTATCCCTCCGTTCAGTATCAGAGATTCTGCAGGCTTAGTATCCTTCCAGAAAGACATTTCCGGCTCTGGACCAAATGTGCAATTAAATAATGCATTTGCATTTTTGTAATTTCGTCAAAGGTGACTGCAATGACTTGCAATTCGCAAAAGGAACAAGAAAATGTGAATCTTTATCTGAATGAACTCATTTTAATGTTGCACCAAAGACAAATGGCAGCATATAGCAACAAAATTACAAAAATAGAAGGCAGACACTTTTGTTAAGCCTGAAATACCTCAATTGCTTTCTCTGGCCATGCATCACTTTTATTGCTTTATTCTCCTTACGCATTGAACTGAAAAACGAACTGCTTCAGGGTTTTTGAGATCCACTAAGATAAAAAATGCCCTTGATAAGAGGGTTAACAAGGAAGCGAGATAAAACTTATGTTGCATTTTTTATTGTTTAAAAAAAAAAAAGGGATTTTGAAACAACAGAGTGACCCGTATTTGTGACTTGTAAAGCTCTATGATCAACAAGCACAAAAAGTTTTTAACATTTTCTTCTTAAGTGTGTCCAAAATTAGTAGTAACAATCCCCTATAAGGTGAAGAAAAACCGAGCAGGAAAGTGGCTGGATTAAAAAAAAAACCTTCTTTAAATGTGCCATATTAACACTGCTTGGTCCAAAAATCCAACAACTGCAACTGCAATTGTTTTGCTCAAGTTTGCAAATTAGCAATAGGATTAAGAGCAGTTTTAATTTAAATAAAAAGTCCTTTACAGAGAATGAAATACAGCATCTAATAGATATTATATATGAGTTTGAAAAGGAGTTATTAGGACATGATTGAGTTTTCAGTAAATTTTTAGTTGCCCCTCTTTTCAGAGCTATATATGTCTCCAAGAGCTAAAATGGTGTAAGTTCACAAATCTGAGGGTTTTATGAAAGCAGCATGGCCTTTAGGCTTAAGAAGTTCTCTGCATGTGAGCCAAAGATGTGATTTATGAATGGTTAATTTAAATGCTCCAGTCCTAAATTGTAATTTTATTAACATCTTTTTGAGTTAAACTTACTCCTTTTGTGGAGATGAATTCATTAATCTTTCTCTAATGTGCACTTATTCGTATACTGTCATGGAACCGCCCTTAACCAGCTGCAGAGTTTATATTCTGACGCCGACCATCTTGTCCATTAACCACAATGTCTTTTGGAAGGGAAAACGTCTGCTGACTCATTTCACTTATGCTGTAGAGGGTTAAGCAAAATGTCTGCAGTTGCTTAGTTGTCTTATGAAAATGTTTTCGGTTGTTTCCTCCTGCTTTGTTTTTTTTAGCCAAGGGTCCCAGAGCAGCTCCCTGGAGGAGGTCCACCTCGATGGTCTCCCTCCCGCTCCTCGTCTGGTGGAGATGAGAAGGGATCCGGTCCTGGGCTTTGGCTTCGTGGCTGGCAGTGAGAAACCTGTGGTGGTCCGTTCTGTCACACCTGGTCAGTGTAAAATCCTACTTTTAGAAAAATGAAATATCATTTGTAGAATCTTAAATTGTTGGCTTTTTGAACCTGCTGGCTTTGGTGAAAATCAAGGTCTTACGGTTTGCTGGATAATCAAAGCTTGGGTGAATGTTTTATGACTTAACCCTGCTTTAAACTTCTCTACATCTTTATCTCTGACCTATCTGCTGTGTTCCTTGGCCTTTATGATGCTGCTTGTTTTCTAATGCTCTCTAACAAACCTCAAAGGCCTTTGCAGAGCAGCTGAATTTACACCAAGATTAAATTACAAATAGTTAGACTCCATTTACTATGTGACTTCAAAAGGAAATCGGTTCAACTGGGTTTTGTTTATAGCCTCCAGCAAATGGTTGAATATAAAATGCCTTTTTTTACAAACCGTGTTTGAATGAAAGGTTTTCTTAACTAAAAACATAAAAGAGAAAAAAGTACAAATGTTATTCCCAGGTGTAGCAGAGAGAGGAATCTTCCAAGAATTCTTAGTAATTTCTAGTCCCATATAAAAAAAAAAGCCCCCATCTGCAAAAAGATGCCTCCTTTGTTTGTCCTATTATAGCATTTCAGATAGCAAAAGTAATAGCAGGTTGTCTAAATATGCCCAGGCAGTTTGGCTCTATGAAAAATATCTTGAGAATTTCCTGATTTACTTTCTTAAATCCAGATTCAATTAAGCATCACAGTAGGTGGGCCACATTGAAATAATGATAAACTCTTTGTGTATGCATGTGGGCATGCGGTTGTTTGTATCGAAAGAAGCATTTTTTTATTGAATATGTGTACGTAAGTTCATCACTTGGAAGTGTACATTTCTAATTGTGGCAAGGACTGTAGAAGGCCTGCAATCCCTGGCTTACATGGCAGCTCCAAAAGACAACAGTTATTACAGAGCAGCCATAAGGCCACAAAAAGAAGCAGGTCGCTAACAAAGCAGCAATATAGACTTAGAGTTAGACAGATTGGTTTGTATACACAAGTGTTTAACAAAAAGAAATTTCGTTTAGAACAGCTCTCTAGACAATTTCCTTTTCTAAAGTGCAGCCTTGATAAGGTAAGCAGCAGTTGTTGTTGAGCTGCTACTACTGCCTCCAGCCCCCGAAGCCCCCTCTTCTCCTGGCTCAGGGGAGGAAGAGGGCGATAATGGCGATCCTGTGAGGGTGGTAGCCCCCTGGTTTGAAGAGGCAGAAGTGGCTGAAGCAGCAGTGGTGCCGCTGGCAGGTTTAGCAGCGACAGACGATGCTGGAGAAGGTGTGGAAGCTGGAGGCGGCCAGGAGGAGCCAGTTTTGGATGTTTCAGCATTTGGCAGGGAAGCATCTAGAGTTCTCTCCTCATTTTCACCTGCAATCTACATGCCAAAGGTTTGAGACACAGGATACTGAACACAATCCAGCCCCAACAGCCATGGCTAAGCCTAGAAACTAGCCCCAAGGACCCAGGACCAACAAGACTTGCTAACATTTGGTTGTGTCTGGCGTGGTCCGGCTCAGTTGTGCCTGCCATTTACAGTCAGCACTTATCTAGGTTAGCGTGCTCGGGCCGATCTCGGCACAGTTTCAAAAGGGTAGTGTAAATGGGGCTATAGTCTTCCATTCTCCAACTCCAAAGCCCAAAGTGTTTCCAGCTCATTTCACATTGAGGTGAAGGATGGAGCAAAGCATACCAGAGAAGGGACTATTATCTTCCCAAACCTAAGACCCATGTGCCATGTTGAATATTCAATTCAATTCAAAAATACTTTTCCCCATGGGAAATTAAATGTTACAATAACTCAGTTTTATTTAACCAGTTGTTGTAGTTGTTGATAGTTGTAGGCAGTAAGGATGTTCTGCAGTGTCTGTCTTGCACCGGATCAGGACAAGCCTCTAAATTAAGACTCTTTGTTGTTTAAAAATCTTCTGAAGAGGATACTCACAGTTGTCCAAAATGTTCTTCACTTTATGAAGAATTCTTCTTTTTTAAATAATATCCGGAGGTTCTAGATGACCTCCTAGAACAGTGCTAGGAGTTTACCCCTGCCCGGTTACCCTAGCAGATGATGGAGGAAGGAATATGTTAGGGACAGCATGACTCCCTCCTTGGGCACCAGTTCCCTAACCCAGACATACCCCCAATCCCTGTTTCCCCTTTCCCAGCCCAGGATGGCGTGAAATGAATCTCCACTGAACAGGAACCAGTTGTGACTTTCACCATTGTGAAGACTAAATGCTTTTACAGTCACAAGCAAAATGTTACATTAACCCAAATGATTGTTTAGGGTCTCTTTTCTTCCTGTAAGCATGTTGGTTGATTGCAAAACTGCTGGCATCTGTCATCAGCTAGGTCGGCTGCGTAAACTAACACGCAAGCACCCTCTTCTCAGTAATCAATCAAAGCTGAATTCCAAGCAGGCTGCTGAACTAGTGACAATCCTATTCAGAGAGCCTGGTCAACAAAGACAATCCAGCTGCTCCCACCTATTATATGTGTCAGGAGATAAACATGTGCAAGGATTAAGATCTATACTGCAACAGCGCTATGTGCACACTGCCTAGTTAGTTCATTTAATCATGAATCTCTCCAGTGGAGAACTTTATTCAGTCAATGTTTTTCTGCGTGCAGGTGGTCCATCTGAGGGGAAGCTGCTGCCAGGCGATGAGATTATCATGATCAACGATGAGCCAGTCAGCTCAGCCCCCAGGGAGCGAGTCATCGATCTCGTCAGGTAGATGCACAGTCTGGTTTTTGGACATAAATATTCGAATGACGCTGAGTTTCCCATACTGAACAGCGGAATGCCAAATGTTAGATTTATTCATTGTTTTCTAGTGAGCTTCAAAGTCTTTAATATGTTTGACTGAACGTCTCTATCCTCCTGAGGTGTCTTTCTCATTGAATTCTCTGCTTTTGTTCATACATTTTAATCTCCACTCAGGCCTGTTTCCAATATACTCCAGGTTTGTTGAGATGTATATTTCCCAACTATGCCTAGAACAACTCTCCCTGTTCAGTTGGTATTACGAGTCGCATTCTTCTTAAGCGTGCTTTGCAGTCAAATGTCAGATTGGATATACATCCTTGAGAAGTTTGCAACAGTTAATTCTAAGAAAAGTGTGAAGAAATGATTACTTGTTTTCTTTTAGTCCATTTTTGGTTTGCAGACACTTATTTTAAAGGTGTGGCTGAGGTGATTTAAGCTCCATCTATTTGAGATCATCTATTTCTCTTTTAGAATACTTTTAGGAGAGGCTTTAGTTTTATGTCAGCAGTCAGTTTTATGTCATTTAAGTCCAACTTTTTTCTCTCATATTACTTTCCATTTGCACTCTATTTTGAAGAACTGCAGTTATTTTATTTCAGTTATTATTTTTACTAAAGGTACGCCTGTATCAGGACAGTTGTTCTTTGCTGAGCCTACCCTAAATGGATTCATTGAAAATGATATTAATTTACTCAACTATATGTTTATATTTAATGCATTGATGTCCAACTTGGTTAATTTGTTTGCCTTTGTCTCTTCAGTGAAAGGAGACACTGACAAACCTAATGCTTTGTTTACGTTTGTATGTGTCTATTGTTGTATCTCTGTTTGAATTAAGTTTTTTGATATTTGACTGCTTGCTTTTCTTTTTCAATCTCCTACAGGGTGTTTGTGTGTTTGTTTTTTATGTATATTTTCTCCAACAAATAAGTGCTTGTGTTGACTCTGGTTCTAGAGACTTCCTGTTTAAAGGGGATTGGTCTTTCCACTATACCCACGTGTTTACTGAGAATGAAGAAATTCTGTAAAAATCATTAACTTTATGCAGTAAGCTAATTTTCCTGAGTGATACAAACAGCAAACTGGCTTTGTTTCATTGCCTGCATATAATTGGATCTAAATCTGACAAGAAGACTGAATAGTAGATTAAATTTGACCTAATTTTCTTAAAAATTTGCACTATATAACTGAATTACATTCAATTAGTACTGCAGTATCTGATTAAATTTGTAATCATTTAGTTGTTGTTGAAATCCTTATTAGTATCACTCCAGTGAGGTTCTTGCAGTGTGTTAGCAACAATTTCCACCCTTCTGCTTTAACTTTAATGCAGTTTTTGTCAAGAGAGAAAACGTCAAGAAGCATCTTTTGGTGCGCTCATGCTCCGGTTACTCTGACTCAAATGCTGCTCCACAAAATCATCTCTGCCTTTTTGTTTTTCGAATCAAAATGAGAGATTAATGAGTTTGTGGTTGAAAGCTCCGGGTTTGAGCCGCATGTGTTCGGCCGGTGCCAGAGGCTTTCATTCCACCTCGCCTAAGCTAATCATATTCTTCCTGTATGTCGGCTGTCGACGTTTCTATGTGATTGTTTTGTCGTGATTTAATTGACTCTCTGGTTTCACCGTCTGCTTGTTGCAGGAGCTGCAAAGAGTCCATTATGCTGACTGTTGTTCAACCATATCCAGTGAGTAGACATACAGGATTTATCATCTTCTCTTACAGTAACTGATGCTTTAATAAATGATGTTTTTTTGTTTTTTTTACCTGAACAAATAAGTACTTGCAATGCACTTTGATAACTTTTCTTTACTCTTAACTCAAAACATATGCAAGGGAGTTCATAAAGCCATCTACAATTGAAGCCTGTTTGCAATATACCTCAATTATTTGTGGCCCAGAGCTTCATTGTTTAGTATTTGCTGACTTGTTCTGTTTTTATGTAAAGGCTTATATGAATGCGAAATTATTTTCACTTTACATTTTGTATGTCGGGAAAAGAAATTAACTGCTTTCTGTTATGCAGTAAAGTCCATTACTTTTAAAACACTCCACACGCTTAACATTTCAGACAAATTGGAAATGCATTTCTCTGTACATCCCATTATAGATTACCTTTTTTTTTTGTTGCTTTTTTTAATCCCCTTTACATGTATTGTATCATTAAACAAGCACAATCCAAATATAAAATTCATTTTCAAGTGAGAAGAGTATTTATAAAGGGGAGAAGAGAATCCAAGCCCCATTACTTTTGTGAAAAAATAACCTCCTATACTGTAAAGGTGATGGCACAATTCATTTTGGATAGTTTTTTATTCACTTTTAAGGAGATTAATAATTTAAAAAAAAACTCATCATTTGAAATCTGCATTTATAGAAATGATATGATATTTAAAACAAGGATTTATCCAAAACATTAAAGCTAAACCTGCAAAGGGACAAACTTGTTCACCCTGTAAATAATCAATAGCAGTTCTTAAAGTTATAATCATGTCAACTTCCTTTTTTTTTTTCAATTATATACTTTCTCCGATTCCTAAGCATAGATTATTTTGCACATTTGTGTTTCTCAAGATATGATTCCTATCTATCCTTAATCACGGTAGGATCAATAAACTTCCTGAGTGAAACATACTAAAAACAACACATGTAACCTATGTTGAATTAGTGTAAGTCTGTGATTTAAATATAAGGCAGATAAATATTAGAGGGTTGAATTAATGATTATTAAATCTCATTAATTTTATAGCTCTTGCCAGCCTGAATTTCTTTTGTCAATAATCAGTTTAAAATTATTTCTAACGGGTCATGAATATACCAACCTAGCAGAGTGCCTTGACATTTTTAGCCTATTATTTCAAGATGTAAAGGTGTGATTTCTTTTTTTCTTGCCCCTTTTGGACAAGCATTTAACTTGAGTATCCAGAACTAATAAAAATGAATTTATGCTGAATAAAGACGCCAGGAGTGGTATCTACATTAGATGATGCAAACCTTGTAAACCTTTAACAGAGGCCCATTTTTTTAACAATCCTTAAATTTCCATTGGAAATTTTATCAGAGGTGGAGCGGAAAGGTTTCCGGTGCCCTGCAGAAAAGGCTTTTATGTAAGGGTTAGCCTCTGTTTGACAGGAACCTTTAATTTACGGGGACAAAAAGCTCCCTGCAAAAGCAATTTATAGCAACTTTCAAGCGACCTTGAGATGAGGGTTTAATATGGTTTTTAAAAGTCAAAAACTGAACTTTGTGCTAATACTATTAATGGCGTGCTTCTGTCTATAAAACCATTGCAAAATTTAAACTCCATCAGCATGCTTAGGTAACAGTTCCTAGAAACTGAATATTTGAAAGAGATATAGCTCAAGCTGTGGTGCTTTTTAAAGGCTGCTACGTACTGATTGTGTCTCATCAGTGCCGTCTTGGAGGGCATCTATAGGGCCCATAGGCATTGCTGCATGTTCTTCACACCTGGGAAAAACTTTGTTTTCTCCAGGGTTTCCAGCTGCTGGAAAGGATTTAGATGGGTTTGTTTAGTTTGCAAAATCAAAAAAGTTCTCACATATCTCTCTCATATCTGTAATCGTAGTCAACTCTGGTGGTTGAACATGCCACTTCTGCTCACTTGCAGCGTTTCCTCTATAATTTATCCAAGTGGGACAGTCCCACCCTGTGTCACAGCTCACTCCTGGTGTTTGCAGTCCCAAATAGCGTACTGTCAATCGATCTTCAGGGCTGTGTTCATGGGGCAGCCTTTGACAGCCTAGCACCTTGTGAATTGTGGATATTCACATTCAAAATAAATGTTTGTCTTGTTCTTGCCACTTTGAGAACAACAACAAAAAAGTCTGTTTATTGTGAAGGATGTAGCAGCCTGTAAGCATTGAAAATGTCCTACAAATGTATAAAAGGTTTAAAAAGCTATAAAAAAATATGTTTTCCCACCCTTGAGCTGTTAGCCATTTACAGTATATGAGAGACCAGTATAATGTTGTATGAATGAGAGAGCAGTATTTATATAAACACGTTTAACTATTTTGGAAAAGGCAAGGGAAGTTTATTCATATAGCACAATTCAGAACAAAGACGATTCAACGTGCTTTACATGAATTAAAAACAATAAATGGAAGTAAAATAAAAGCAGAATAGAAGCAAATACTGATAAAACAATTTTAAAGCAGGTAATAAGATCAAATATTTAATAATACTTCAGTTGACATTTCAGTAACTTCAACAGCTCTAAACTAATGAATCTCCATGTTTGGTTCTAGTTCTAGACTTGACCTAGAAGACCTGAGAGGTCTGGGAGGTTGATACACTGACAACAAATGTGTTGTGTATTGAGGTGCTGATCCATTCAGTGATTTATAGACTAACAGAAGGATTTTAAAATCTGAGCTACAATCTTTGTCAAAATCTCTGAGCTACAGGGAGCCAGTGGAAGGACTTCAGAAACGAATTGATGCTTTCTTAGTTGTAGTTAGACGGACAGCAGAGTTTTTGATCACCTGCAGCTGCTTGATGGACTTTTTTTAAGCAAACCTTTGAAGACACTGTGACAGTAATCAATTCTACTAAAAACAAATGCATGAATTAGTTTTTCTAGATCCTGCTTGGACATTGGCCCTTTAATCTTGGAAACCTTGTTCAAGTGATAAAAGGCTGACTTTTTAACTGCCTTTATGTGAGGGGCCCCAGAATTGAGCCTAGCGGAACCCCAGATATGATTTTTCTGGTCTTTGATTTAAAGTTCCCTAGTTACACAAATAAGTCATTTTCCTTCAGGCAGGATTTAAACCAGTCCAAAGGACCAGAAAGGCTGACCCAGTTTTACAAACTTCCTAATAGATGTCGGAAATTCTCCATAGCAACTTATATTAGCAAATAAAAGGGTTTGTATCACAGCATCAGTATTCCATTGAGCAGGGGTCTCTTATTAACGGCTAAAAATTATAAAAAAAAGAAAAAATAATGTACTATAATAACAAATACCAGTCTTAGAAGCTTTAGTGGTTTTTAGAAAAATATGTCAATTGAATTTTAACAACATTATTAAATTAAAAGAGCCAGAAATACAGTATCTTATTAAATGATTTTTTAATTATCATTGTTTATATCAAATAATAATCCTATATAACAAAAATCCATGCTTCATATTTATTATGTTTTATTTTTTCCATATTTTAAAAGCTAAAAATAAGTAAAATGTTGTTTTTTTAGGATGGCAACTGATTTCCTATGGCAGACATTCAACAAAATAATATGTCATGTAGTATTTTGTGGCTTTAACAACTTTTACTTAGCGGGACTCAGGGTGAAATGGCTCTCTGAATGTGAAAAATTGAAGACCCTGCCATAGAAACTGCATTGAGACTTCAAATCCATTAATTTTTCATTATCAACAGGAGTTCATTCCTGTTGTCTGCTAAAATTCAGGCTCTCTCCTACTGGTGTGTACCATGAATTAAATGCAAACACCTCCCGGTTTACAACTATACTAACTCAAAGAGGCAAAAACTTTTATTTTCATGATTTTGAATAGCTATTTAACTTACAGTGTTCTTTTCACACTTTTGCACTGCAAACAGTCTTTCTATCAGAGGAAGATTTTAGTGCTTAGATATGGTGTCTCACTGATCAATAAAATATCTGATTTTGGAGTCACTGTTGAAAATCATACAGAAAATGGACTTAACATACTATTGTCATCTGTTAATTTATATGGGCTTCTCAAATTATTTTTGTTGCTGTTTTGCTTTTCACCCACCCTCTATTTTTTTCTGGTTTCTACAAAAAAAAAAAAAAATACATCAAATCAGTTGTTGAGTGAAATGTATAAAAAAAAGATATTATTTATTGGAAATATTAAAGTTAAGGCAGCCTGTGATTTTTCTCAGACTTCATTTGTTTGTCAATGCTTCTCTTGATCCTTTTTTTTCTGTGTCTCTTTTTGGACGACTGCCTCTTAGTCTCCTAAATCAGCGTTCATCAGTGCAGCCAAAAAAGCCATGCTGAAGTCCAATCCGGTCAAAGTGCGCTTTGCTGAGGAGGTCATTATAAACGGCCAGGTCCCGGTCAGTCCCACTGCACGCACACGCACACATATAAACACATGCTTATGTTTGACCTATATAGGCAATGCCAGATGGTTTCTGCTTAAGACGGACAGTTCGCTGCATGCAAAATAGATAAGACAATCACAAAATGAATTCTTTTCACATATAAAAGGGGCTTCATATGTACAAATGAAAGACAGTGTTGACATTCCTTCTTTGCAGAATCCGGTGAAGGATAACTCTTTACTATTCATGCCAAATGTCCTGAAGGTCTACCTGGAAAACGGGCAGACAAAGTCTTTTCGATTCGACAGCAGTACCTCCATCAAGGTATGTGCTTCCTCTGTGTCTCTGGGGCAAAATTAGCTGCAGCTTCTGCCAATAAACTCACCCAGAAGAGGGTTCTTTTAGAAGTATATTCCCTTATTTTTGGTATGAAATACTTTTTCTGGTGACAAAAAGATATAAATGAATGTTGTATAAAACATGTGTATCAAACCATTGTTTATTTCCAGAGTTCCTATTTATAACTGTTGTAAATCTGAAGCAAAAGGTTTGCTTGCTGTATTTAAAAAAGGAAAACATACCTCTAAATCTATATATGATTTTTATTATGGAAATAAAAATAGAGAATCTTTTTACAGTTTAATTGGAAAAGAGAGCAAAGCAAAAAAATCTATATCGATGTAATGCTTTTAATGGTCATAAATAATCATGTTACTTTTTTATAACCTTAGCAAGTTCAGAATTTGCATTGAGTTTTCTATTGTGAACTAGCAGAATTATCTTTCTTTGTAATTACAACAGTGTATTTTATTTTCATTCTATGAACCGTTAGTTTTAAATGCCACAGCAAAAATCAGCACAAAAACAACAACATATATCTAGTCTGGAGCTACTGTGCATGTCATAACCTCTCAGTAGGCTTTTCTTCATGTTTATTTAGCCGTTGAATACATTATTAAATAATTTTACAGATATTAGCATTTTTTCTGAAGAATTCTCTGATTGAATATTATACATAAAAACTTTAAGCTAACCCAAAACAAATCTATTTTTGTGCATATAGGGTATATTATGTTTTTTATTTGGAAAAGGAAAAAAAAAAGGCCCTGAATTATTTCCTTTTTTTTTTTTTTCGTGTGTATGTTTTGTTGATTTTGGCTCAGTTTCTTTTACATGGAATATTTAGAAAGGCTTTGCCAATATGAAATTATTTTTGCCTTTGATGTTGTACTCTATGTCTGACTTTTATCTTAGTAGTCTATTAACAAAAAATAATAAATTGATTTAATGTAAAAAAGAATAATTCCCACAGTCTCTAATTTTTACTTTGTTTAACATTTATGTAATTTTTATATTTTATGCCTTTAATTTTTATTTACTTTAGTTTTTTTCTTGAGCTTTTTATTTTTATGTTGGTTTTCCTTGTCTCTTTACTATTTTCACTTTTGAATATTTCTTTATTTAATAGCTATTTGATTTCCTTTTATTTATTTTGTCTATTTTATATATATCCTATTCTCCCTTTTATACCAGGAGGTGATTCTGACCCTGCAGGAGAAGCTGTCCATCCGCTGCATCGAGCACTTCTCTCTAGTGTTGGAGGAGAGAACTGAAGGTTCTGGAAGCAAACTGCTTCTCCTGCATGAGCAGGAGATGCTTACTCAGGTCTGAGACGTTTCTTTTTCCATCTTGCACATGGTTGCAGGTCTTGCAAACACACACCCAAAGACACACACTTTGCTGCTCAGTATTCAAACGGTACTTAGACCCGGGTGCCATTTATCAGCGGAGACACAGCAGGGGTGACAGTTCACATTACACCTCTCCCTCTGTTACGCTGCCGCACACACAAACAGCACATGGCACATGCCAATTCCAAGTGACCGCTACTTTCTAATGAGGTGGCTGGATCACAAGAGGACAGTTTTAATATTCATGCCACACAATTCAGGAGCAATGCTCTGTTTAACTAAAGTTTAAGGGTCGTTCATCTTTGACAAAGCTAATAAAGCCTTCAAACTGAGCCAATAAATAGAATTCATAATGATGCCTAATATTCTGCAAACCTATTATAGTTTTTTTTACCCTCATCACTTCATGCCTTTTCATTTTTCTGTCTAACCCAGGTTACCCAGAGGCCTGGTTCTAACAGGATGAAGTGTTTCTTTAGAATAAGCTTCATGCCGAGGGACCCAGTGGAGCTGCTCCGTCGGGATGCTGTTGCGTTTGAATACCTCTATGTACAAGTAAGCTGCTGTGGAAAATCCCAAACTAAACTTTAAAACTGTAAAACTGTGCATTTCAGTAACCAAAAATCTAAATGATTAGCAACTAGATGGCGATTGGTGATAACAGAATCAGATTATGTTGTTGAATCTTGTTTAAAGAACTTCCTTTAACTGATAATGAGGTGTAATCATCCCTTAACAATAGTGCAAGAGGAACTGGCTAAGTTTTTTCCTGTGCTTCTAAATCCTTCAAGGACGGGATGCTGTATTGCTTTGAAGGGATTTCAATTAAATTTTTATTCTTTTCATTTAAGTCTATTTATATAGCGCCAATTCATAACTCATGTCATATCAAGGCACTTTACAGAGACAATTCAACCAGATCATACTTTTCATTGACTTGAAAGCAATCCTTCACACTAAGCATTATTGTAGCAGTGGAGAGTAAAACTTCCTTTTAACAGGAAGAAACCTCCAGCAGAACCAGACTCGTGTGAGCGGCCATCTGCTGAGGCCGACTAGAGTCCAAAGAGACAGAAGCAGACATAGAAAAAAAAAGGAGAGATACAAAAGGCAACTGTCAACCACAGGCGGCACCATCCAGGAAACACAACCATGCAGACAAGCTCCAAGCCAGCTCCCATGTCAGAGGATGAAAGAGAGCATATACAGTTAGTCACAGTCAGAGAAACAGGACTACAATGAAAAACAGGCCAAGCTCCAACATCCACAAACAAAGGAATTGATGGCAGCAGCATTGCTGATATTTTTCTCCAGGAAGTTGTCACAGCCAAACAGAACAGACCAGATGAAGCTACTATGAGAAAAAGCAGAGACGGTATAACGTAACAGATTGAACTAACAAATTCTGCAGAATGGGAGAATAGAGAGAATGAAACAGAATGATGAAAAAGGGTTGCTTTGTCCTCCAGCGGTTTAAGCCTATAGCAGCATAACTATAGAGATAGCAAGGTTGACAAATGTGCAGTTTTCAAAAAGTAAAGAATTTGTCAGCCTAAATTCAAGGCTTTTTTTTTTTGTTTTTTTTTTGCATTTTTAACAAATAATCCCTTTAGCCAACTTTTCATATAGAAAAAAACATATGGAGCGCACCCCTCATGGTTGTACTTCAGCTGTGAAAATCTTGCAGCTTCTCCCAAGTTACCATGGATCTTTTGATCATCTCCATCATATAAAATATTCAAAAAAAAAAACAATAAAATATAAAAAAAAAAAAAATCAGATTACCGGTAAATGCATATCAAAACAAAACATGTAAACCTTGAGTATGTGTAAATCAGAGCCAAGATTCATCTCCCTTAAGTGGGAGTTTTGCAGAGGGAATTGCAGTCGTGAGCTGCTAAAACTGACTCTTGCATCATTTTGCTTCCTATTTTGTTGCAGTGTTGTAATGACGTGGTCTTGGAGCGCTTCGGCCCAGAGCTTAAGTACGATGCTGCTCTGCGACTGGCTGCTTTGCAGATGTACATCCTCTCCATGACGGCCAGACAGAGTCAAAAGGTTTCTTTGAAATATATCCAGTAAGTTGGGAGAGTGTGTTTTACATTTCATACAAGCTCTCTTAAGTTATAAGGCCAGCCTGATGAGTGTCAGAATGTCTTTTTCTATCTTTGTGACCAAAAGGCAAAACACTAAGAAAAAAAAAGCTCTCCTCCGCAGACAGACAATTCAGTGTTCTTTTTCTCTCCCTGACAGTCAGTTTGCAATGAAAAACCAACCCTTCTACAGCTGTCTACCACAACTGTTTTAATGTAGCTCTGAGGGGAAAACTTTGTTTTCAAGTTCAGCTTTATTCTGAAACTAAATCTCTCCACAGAAAGGAGTGGGGTCTGCCGCTGTTCCTGCCTCCAACTGTGCTGTCCAGCATGAAGGAGAAAAACATCAAGAAGGCTCTGACGCACATCCTGAAAACCAACCAGAACCTTGTGCCTCTGGGGAAAAAAGTAACTAGTTCTCTTTGTCTTTATTTGCCCTTGTTATTGACTTCCAACACATACGATCGCCATCTCACAGCAACTAATTTCTGATGCAATACCTTAAAATAGCCTGGCTGCCATACTCATCCTTGCAAAGGTTTTCACCTTTGTCAACCTGAGACCCTCCACCAAGTTAGACCTTGAATGTTAATGTGGAAAACAAGCAACATGCTTTGTCAGAATCTTTGCATAATGAGGTATTGATATTCATTCACACATGTTCCGGTCAGAAGGAGGTTTTTGTGACCTGGACTGAACTTTCAAGCACTTTCTCAAACTCCAGCTGGTCCTGTCTGCAACATTCATTGTGACTTTGGGGAGTGAAAATCAGACAGCCAAAACTCAGTTAAACTTTGCAATTGCCTCAGGTGTTAAGGATCAAATTATAACTTTTTTTTCCTGCCTCATAGCTCCATGATAACTGGTTATGTGGATGCACTTGTAACAGGCTTTCATTCCAAAGGCTCCAACAGATGAGAATACAGACATTGAGTCGAAATCAAAGCTAAAAACAAGCTACTTATGGCTCTTTTCCATTTTCACCATTGTTTCCAATTGTTTTAGTGATTTTAACACTTCTTTTGTTGAGTCCAACAGCATTGTAAATGAGTAAGCCCCTACAGGAGAGAGAAGGAAGCACTATCAAACTAAAGCTAATTATACCTATTGCTAACTTTCTGTAGTTGTCATATACACCATTAGACCAACATTAAGCCATATAATGGCCATACTAAGCCTCTGGACCAAAGGATATCATATTAGACTGTCAATATTAATAATATCAATGTAGTTTCTTTTGAGGTTTCTGTCACAGCCATCAGAGTTACAAATTGCTTCTTCATTATTATTAAAGCAGATTACAGATTAGCAATGTTTTTACAAACTATTTATATATTCCTATTAAGGGGAAACATTATGTAGAGCGAAATAATTAAAAAGACTGTATCCACTATCCTACAATCATAAGTCCTTTATATTTTGCAGACTTGACCAAAGCGCTTTACACTACATTCATTCACCCATTCACGCACACACTCACACGCTGATGGTGGCAAGCTACATTGTAGCCACAGATGCCCTGGGGCTCACTGACAGAAGCGGGGCTGCCTTACACTGGCGCCACCGGGTCCTCTGACCACCATCAGTAGAAAATGCAGTTGAAGTGTCTTGCCCAAGGACACAACAACACTGAAAGTCGGAGTCGGATGGATGCTGAAATATACATTTATTGGGATCCTTGATGCAAAAAGACAATCAGTCAAATCTGAACATCTCATCTGAGTCAAATTAGTTTTCTAACATATTAACCTGACACAGGCAACAACCAGGATTATCTTCTTGATACTTTACAACACATGCATTGCACACTTCAAGAACCCTTAAAGTAGAAATATATCATCTTGTACCATGTATATAAAGACTCAGAGCATTAGTTTTCAACAACTGCCAGATTTTTTTCAACGCACTCTTATTGTTGGAAACCCTGTAAACAAAACCGAAGAGCTGTTTTGAGAAGAATTATGTAATTGCTAGTGTTGATATCGGAACAATAAATGTGCAAATTTACAAACATTTTGTGACTCAACCGGTTTCCCACACAGTCTGGGAAGGTGTGGAAAAAGATCATCCCAATTTAAAAATCATTTTAAGTTTCCAGACTTATATAATATTTTCATTTTTTCTCCATCTGCCCTTCCTTCTTTGCGTCTTTACCTCCTGTTGAATTCCTCACTCCCTCCAAACTCCATGTTTCTACTCTTCTTTCTTTCTTTCTTTCATCCCATCTTTGTATTCAGTTTCCTACCACCTTATCTCATCTCATTCCATCTGACCCCTTGTGTCCTATAACCCTTCTTTACCTCGTGTCTCCTTTTAATGTGCCATTTTCTTTGTGTAGGACCCCAGTCTTCTTCCTTTGTTATTTAATCTTTCCCTGTTTTGGACCTCTGTTCTTTCTTTCCAACCTCCTGTCCTTACATCCATCATTGTGTAGTCCACCTCTCTTCTTTCCTTTCTTCTCTCCTTCCCTGCTTTTTTATAGAACATTAGTATTTTATCTTGAGTATAGTGGGGTTGAGTTTATCAACGCTTTCTGTAAAAAAAAAGTCCAAGAACCCTGTGGAATGAACCATATTTTGGGTTTTGCAGACTTCTTTATCTTTGATTTGCCAGGGCACCATTTGATTTTAAAAGTTTACATCATTTCCTCACTAACCCAATACAAAGAACTATTTTGTTACTTTTTGCTGTCACTGCTTTAAGATAAGGGTTAAACCATAAATGGTTCTTGATGTTACTTTCAAAAGCTGTACTAAAATCTGCTAAGTCAGGATTTTTATTTATTGAAGCAGCAATAAAATCATCCAATACCACATGTTGAAAATAACAAGGATGTACTAGCTTACAGTTCTTTGATTTGAATGTATAGTTTATAGTGAACTGCTATCTATTAAAGCACTTGCTCTTAAATGTCCACAATATTTATAACACTCCATTAAAAAATATCTGAATTTAGAAACATAGGGAAATGTAAAGCGAAAAATGCTTTGGAACCTCTTTCAAAGGAGAACTATACCAAAAGCAAGTGAGATATAAAGAGCACTGTAGTGGATTAGATTGAAATGATATGATGTTGTATAATGGAAATGCAGTGGTCCAAATCAAAATGGCTTGACCGTTCTTTACATCCTCTAGAAGCCTCTAATGCGTCTGCTCAGATTGAAGTGATTTAATTTCTGAGTAATTACCTCTGTATCTCTCTTCTATCTTTACAGCTAACTGCATTGCAGGCCAAGGTGCATTACCTGAGGTACATCAGTGAGCTGAAACTATATGGAGGAAGAGAGTTTAAATCGATACTTTTGGTGAGACATTTGTCAAACTCTGTCTTAGGGATTTGTTTTTTGCAGCCTCTTTTATATTGCTTTCTGTCCTTCTGGCTGCAGCAGGGAGAGAAACAGACAGAGGTGATGCTGTTAGTGGGCCCGCGATATGGAATCAGTCATGTAATTAATGCCCGGACCAACCTTGTAGCCCTGTTGGCCGATTTCAGCCACGTTAACCGCATTGAGATTCTTACTGAGGATGAGATGAACGTCCGGCTGGAACTTCATGTCCTGGATGTTAGGGTAAGTAGGTGGTCTTTGAAAACAGAAACCTGGAAAACATGCTGTTGTACATGAGTACCTTACTATATCTTCTATTTTGTTCATAATTTAATACATAAGCTCTTGTCTATCCCCTTGTTTTCTCAGCCCATCACACTAATCATGGAGTCAAGTGATGCAATGAACCTTGCTTGCCTAACAGCTGGCTACTACCGCCTCCTAGTGGATTCCCGTAGATCTATTTTCAACATGGCCAACTGCAATAACATAGCAGAGGATGACACTGGTGAGTCATCAATATATTAATTACTTTTGCAGATATATCACTGCTGTATGAAAACTCGATATACTGAGAATAATTCCACAAATCTTTTGAATTTTACTATGAACATTATGTTCAGATGGCCAATTTTAAAAGGCAATTATTAACAACTCTTGATGTTTTGGTCTGAGAAAAAAACCCTGTAAACTAAATTTAAATGACTTAAGAATTTATGGTCTACTGGGAGGCATTCGACCTTAAATATCCTGAAGTAAAGCAGCAACAGGCCAGCTACTTTAAAGATTAATCAAAATGAAATATGAAACAGAAAAAGTAATATTCCCTTGCTTGCTGCAGGTCAGGATCGTGTCCTTGAGTGGCCATACAGCACATCTTTTGGGGAAAATGAAGAGCCAGCACAGGGGTCTGTCTATAACAGGAACTATTCAGACAATGGGCAGAGGGAGAACAGCATTTCTCCTTACTTTAATGAGCCCCAAAATCTTGATAGCGACCTAGGGAAGAGAAGAAGTCCGGTTCCCCCTCCTCTTCCCCCTGCAACCAGGCACAAAACTCAGGACTCTCCTCGGAGTGCCAAAGTTTCATTTATTTTTGGAGGTAACCCACCGTTGAACAGAGCAAGGAACTATGAAGCACTGCCAGAGAGCCCTGAGTCCTCTGAGCTCTTCCAGTTCAGTGAGCTAACGCACATCTATAGCAACATTATAACGGAGGAAGGTGGTGAGGAGCCTGTGCTTAGGGAGCTGTTTAATCGAGACGCAACAGACGATGCAGAGGATGATGAGGATGCTTCCTGTGAGGAAGACTCCACAGGGGGGACCCCAGTTGGTGATAACAGGGAAGGTGGACTGAACTGTGACAGCCAAGGAGCACGGTTGCCCACAGCAGCTGGCAAAGCCACTTTTCTTACCCTCTCTGGGTCCACGGATGATATCATCGACCTCACATCACTGCCACCTCCCGAAGGAGACGACGGGGTCAACGACGATGAGGACGACTCCCTGTTGCAGACCCTGAACCTTGCAATCGCAGCGCCACCACCAGGCTTTCGGGACAGCATAGATGAGGACACAGCCCCAGAGGGACGGCCTCTAAGCACATGTAGTAATGATGACATCCCTGTATCGCTAATCGATGCCGTTCCAACACATGGGGAGGAAGAAGGAAGCAGAGGAGGGCAGAGTAGGTTAGAAAATGCTGTTGTGAATTCGCTACAAGCACTGGCGGACCTATCAGTCTCTGAGCGGAGACCTCATCGCCCACCACCCAGAAGTAACAACACAGGTCTGTGAGACACTTTTAAATTTACATCAATGTTTGTTCATTGTGGATTACACAGTTATTTACTTTTAAGTTTTTCAGTCAAACAGTATTCAGTATTCTTTGTCATTTAGACTTTCCCAAACACTGTATAATATTTTGCTGCATTTAAAATGTTACTTGACAACATTGTTTTGCCATAATTTCTGAAAACGTTGTGTTGTACTACAACTACTCCATAATAGAGGCTTTTGGTCAGAGAAGCAAAATAAATGGATGTGTTAATGGTGGTCCACAGACTTCAGCAGGAATATATGTTTTCCTAAAAAAATACATCTGAAAAGTATTTCATCCTTCCTTGTAAGTCAATGTCAAATTCATTTGTAAAGGCAAGCTAGGCAAAGAAATAGAGAAAAAATCTTCCATGAATCAAAAAGATTTTCCACAATTTCTTTGCAGCTACAGCAAAGTTCTGGTTCTTTATATTTCAATCTGAATCTTGTAATATTTAAGAGAAAGTGGCTTGCTGAATGGTGTGCAAATGTTAAGAAGATCTGTTAAAGATTATTATGACCAAACCACTTACAACTGCAAAAAGTATTGCATACAAATTCAGTAATCAGTCCAGAAACAGATTGGAATTGGGAAAAGAAGGGACAGGATAGGAGTAATGTGATCATGCTTTTTGGTGCCAGTTCAAAGTTGATCTTCAACATAATGGACCCTTTATTTGCAATGTTGAGATGAGTGATCCAGACCAATTTCATTATGTCAAGATATTGTTATGAGCTTAGAATGCAAGACCCAATATTCAAGGCGAGATAGACACAGGTAATTGACCACGATAATCTGACAGAAGATGATCATCCATGTGAGTCACTTATCTGGTTCAATAGTTCAGTCCGTTCTGTCGGAGGCAAGGCAGGATCCAGCCGATGGCCAAACGAGGTGCAGCGAGAGACACCCAGACTGTATCAGATGCTGCAGCCCCAATGAACTGGGGGGAGTCTGAGCCAGGTCAAGGAAACAGTTAAGAACAGGACGGTTCTGAGCTCCAGGGGCCCGTTGCCTGGTCAGGGTCTCCGATCAGAACTGGAGCAGGCAGATCCGATGTTCCATGAGTCCAGAGAAAGTTCAGTCAGGTTCAAGATTCCAAGACTCCAACAGAGAGTTCAGGCAGAAACGTTCGGATGCTGACAGGCAGGCACAATCTTTGTGTACAGAACCCTGTACAGAACCATGTTTACATTTTATCACTGCGGCACTTTAGAAATGCCTTGAGAGCTGTACTAAAAGAAATTCCATTTTGTATACTCTGTGTGTAAAAAATGACTATAAAGTCTAAGTCAGTAGTTGAGAGGCAGGAGAAGACACGACATCAGGAAAACCACAGAACTTTAAACTGGCTCCCTCCACTGAGCCAAAACAGGAACAGGGCACGCTGAGTGGGCAAGAGCCAGGACTATGGGACTTTAAACTAGCTCCCTCTGTCGAGCCAAAACAGGAACAGGGCACACTCAGTGGTTAGGCACCAGGACTATGGAACTTTAAACTAGCTCCCTTCACTGAGCCAAAACAGGAACAGGGCACGCACAGTGGATAAGAGACATGATCAGGAACTACTAAGACAAGTCAAAAAACCCTGGCTAACCACTGGCCTCTGAGAAAGAGAATATGAACTCTGAAAATCAGTCATGATCTCCAACTGAAACTGAAACTCAAACAAATAAACAATCAATGATCTAGTCCCGATAGCTGGGCTGAGCCGTATATAGAGCAGCACGAACAGGTGGATAAGATCAATGATAATTAGTAACAGGGGAGGGTTAGGCAGGTGAGTGAAATTAACAACTAGGTCAGCTGTCAAGGATAAATAATTTTCACACAAATATTTACTGATCCACCAGCAGTTGCTGAAGCTTGTGTCTTACGCCTAATTAGTTGGACTCAATATTTAGTTTTAAAAAATAACTTCAAATTGTAAAAGTTTAAGTGTGAGAAAGGCAAAAGCAATTGGCTTGACAGTTTCACTAAGTTGTAGTGAACAACTTTGACAGAATAACTCATACAAAATTTTACATTCTACATGTTTTTTGTCCTCCAGTTAAAACATTACATAATGTTTTTTAACACAGTGGAACCTCTGAATGCAAACTGAATCTGAACAATTTGTAGCTTGAAAATTTCCTGTTTTGTTAGGGTTGGGCAATATGGACTTAAAATCGTATCACAATATTTTGTGGTACTGTCATTATAACGTTAAAAATTAGGATAAAAGAACGACTCTTCAGTACTTCTTTGTAGTCTGTTTTTTGAGTTACTGTATGGCTGTGACTCCATGCCAATACCTTCATAGTCCAACAATTGCAAATGCTGCTTTTGGAAAACATATCAATTCTACGCTTCTCCAGGACACTGGTTACATAAAGGAATATGACTTTTACAGTATCCACATTTAATAATATCTTTTTAATTCACATGTCTCTCAGTAAAAATAAAAAAAGCAGAAAAAGGTAAAATAAAACAAAAATCAAACAATTCACCCATTTTTTAAGCATAATTAATTATAATCTGTCATTTAGAGAATACATTATAATTCCCAACATGGCCAGAAATACTGACATCACTATAACGATAAACCATATGATAAATCCTCACCCATAATGTTTTTCCAATTAGAAAATTTAAAATTAACAGAACGTCCTACATCTGTTTGCTTGTTTATCCAACAAAACTGATAAACACACAGATTTATACAAATGAATAGCATAAGAGGAAAGGATAAGCATGAGAGGAGGCTTATTCAGATTCTAGAAAAATATGTATTGAGATTTGTTGGTATTTAGAGATTTAATTGTATACTGGTTAAATGTTGGTTATGTGGTTCATATTTATTTTTTTGTTTTTCTCAGGTATGTGCACATCTCAAGGATTTAGCCCAGAGTCCTCATCAGATTCTGGCAATGAGACCAACTCTTCTGAGATGACTGAAATCTCTGAACTAGCCGCTACTCATAGACTTAATGAGAGCCACATGCGTTTGCTTGTAGCCACAACAGAAGGATACCAACCTTTACTTGAAGAGAAAACTGAATTTCCAGTCTCACCTAATTCATGCGCCAATGTAGAAAAGAAACCCCGCAGCCCGACACGACACCTTCAGCCTCCAGCAGTTCCTCCAAGACGTAGCCCCCAGCTGGACCTAACATCATCGGGGTTGGACAGATTGGAGGTGAAATCCCAAAATACTCTCTCGGTTACTCTCCAGCGTCCCAGTTCAACAACACCAGGAGGTAAACACCAGAAAAAATCAGCACACTCCAGTGGAAAGTACAACACCTTCAGTACCAGGGAAGGTTTTCGAAGTGAGATTAATAGCAGGCGCAGCTATCTTGATTTAAACCAACGCACTTCATTTATTGAGCAAGAAGAAGGTCAGAGGGGACAGAATTCCTTTTTCACCTCGTCCTCTGTAACCGAGGGCACTGTAGCGACAAGCCCGGCTCGAGACCCTCGAAATAATCTTCGCCCATCTTCGGCTGTTTCTGATCGGTTCTTAGAGGTTGTTAACATGGGCGGTTGTGATGCAGGCAACGGAACTACGACCACTGAGCAGGATGAACACTTGGTTGTAGCATCCTTGCTGTCACCGAGCAAGCAATCCAGATCAGGAGGTTCTGAACAAGGATCGGATACACAAAGTGACCATCAGCCAATTTCAAGACAACAGAGTGTTGCACGGTTGTGTGAGTACCACCTGGCAAAAAGGATTTCAAATTTGCAAGGGGAAGCTCACAGTTCACTTCAGGGCTCCTTGTGCTCATCACTTGATGCAGGTGGCAGCACAAATAGCAGTGCCTGTGCAACACCAAATGACTCCCCCCTTGGCCCCGGTGCAATTGAGTCCAAGCACAATCGCTTGCAAAAGCACCATCTTTCGAGCTCTTCCTCTTCCCTGCTTAGAGTGCTAAACAACGAAGACAGCAATTCTGGACTCCCAGTAGGATTCCAAAGCCAAAACACTCAAAGCAAAGACCCTCATCCTCATGCAGACCCCAACCTCCTTCGAAAAATGCTGCCCAACATCCATCCCCCACTTGCTGGGGGGGAAACAAGTCGACCTTCCTCAGCAACTCCTTCCAAACACAAGGAGATAACAGGAAATAAGAAGCATCCAAACGAAATCCACGTTAAACAGCAACCTAGCTTTAAGGGCCTTAACCCAAAGGAAGGCAGTGAGGCCTACAGACAACTGATAAACTATCTCACAGTAAGTCAAATGCATCAGGGGGGTAAATTACATAGTGCGGGTATGGGAGGTGCAGTTAAAAAAGACAGCAGACGTTTTATTACAAGCAACCCTCAGTTAATTGAAATGGTTAAGGGTAGAGGTAGTACCACTGCTCGCTGTCCATGTATGCCTTCCTCTCTCTCATCCCCATTTCTCAGCCCTAATACTGCAACTTCTCATTCAGCAACAATGCAATTAGCAAATAAAGATGCAAGGTCCTACCTTTCAGCCACACTTCCTGCCAAACTGAAGAGAAGCCCTGATATGCATGTACAAAGACTGAATGATAGTTTGGACTTCAGGAGAGCTCCAACTGAAAGAAGGAGCTCCTTTTCTGGTCTGGAAAGTGAGCTGGGCAGGGAGGATATTGATCCAGAACATTTTCTCTCTCAATGTAAAAAACAAGAGCATATGAACCGTGATGGGGCTTCAAATCAAAATCGAAATCGTGATTTTGGAGGTAACAATAATCGCCCTCCACCTCGTTCAAGAAGCCAACCAAGTGGCACCACAGAAGACTGGTTCAAACCAGACTCGAGGTCAAAACATGCAGGTTTTTATTCTCCTCAAAAACCTAATGACTCTTTTTCTTGTTCAACTGCACCCAGTTTGAGTGGTCAACGTGCAGAGCTAAATGCTCTCTCACTAGGGCGTGGCGATTATCCATCAGCTTTCATTCGACAGACATCTAGTCGGACTAGAACAACCATATCATCTCCAACACCACAATCTCCACCTCCTCCTCCACCACCTCTGCCACCACCCCTTCCTTCATCTCTCCCAGTGCAAGTGAACTCTAGCGCTAGCAACTCAGGATGTCCACAAGATTCACTTCATTCCATCCAGTTGCGGCAGAATCAGAACCATATTCAGTCTGTTGCTCCAACCCTGTCCCAGACGGAACCCTTAAGCAGTAGCATGCAACGAGGAAGAGATCTCAAGCGCAGCTCAAGCAATGTGACTGCTAGTTCTGGAAGTGTTGAGGCTTTATTTGATAAGCCCATACGAAGCCGCAGCCAGCAGCCCTTGTCAGCACCTATGTCTCAACAAAGTGAGAGCAAAGTCCAACGTAGACAAGCTAGAAAAAGGCTATCCAAGAGCTATTCACAAGGATCTGTATCCTCACATGCAACATGTTGGTCTACAGGCAGCGGGGTAGACAGTAGAAGGTCATCTGTTGCATTTCCATTACAAAAAGACTCTAAACATACAAAGGGCTCTCAAAAACTGGACACCAGTCCCTGGAGATGCAACGGCCCCTTCAGTTACTGTTTCTTTAAACGTAAGACTGAGGGAGAAGATGATGAAATTGAGTGGGACAGGCCTAGAAGAAGTCGTGTTGGGGGTAATTTTGACAATAATGGTGCTGTTGCATCAGCTATAACCCCCTATGGATCATCGATGGATGAGCAGCTATATGGAGAGGTGCTTGATAATATGAGCTTTAGTGACCGTTTGGCAAGAATCAATTCTCTCAAGGACCGCATGTACAGCTTTCCATGTGGCTTTAACGACGTCCGTCGAGATGCCAATGAGCTCATTGCACTGGTGAGATCCAGTGTAGGTCGTTGTGACCGTGGCGTCCAGATGCCTATACAAGATGTTTCCCAGTACAAGCAGCTTCTTTCTGTTGAGTCAAAAGAGTTAGGCCGGGCTTGCCGGAAAATGGCACAAGCCCATAGTAGTCCTGATGAAATGCTGCTAGCTGTTACATGTAGCTTTCAGGTGCTATGCTGTCTGTGTGAAGCTTGTATGTGTCTAGTTAGGGGACTCGGAGCCTTGGCATCACAGCAGCAAAGAGAAGTTGTAGCAAAAGTTGATGAGGTTGTTATGAACTATATTTGTTTGCTCAAAGCAGCCGAAGCTGCAACTGTTGGGGCTCCAGGGGAGCACAGTGTTAATGCCCTGGTTCGCCACTCCAGTACCATGTCAGCTATTGCTAACGCACTCACCCGCTCCCTTAAAACGCTGCTAAGCAAGTAGAGGCTATTTCCAATGCTTTATAGTATGGCCTATGCAGTCAGTAGAAGTCTGTCTTTAGACATCTTACTGTTTTTGAGTTATCTGAAAGAGTCAGATGTTTTCCTGTTGTGTTTAAATGTTTTTTATGTCTAAAAATATATTTATTGCAGTTATACTTAAACTTATAATGACATATTATTAAAAATGCTTACAGAGAGTAAATACTTTTACTGCTGAAATTGTTGTAATGTAAATTTCAAAGCCATACTGTTAGGAACCTTTGTACTAAATGTACCTAGTAGATACTATACCCTTTTACTTGTGCATTATGTAACTTATTCAAAATGTATATAATGTATAATGATACTATATAATTGTATAATTTGAAGGAGCACTTTTTTGAAGAGCAGGAAGGCATTGAGAACTCCGCTTGAAATAATTTATTTTGCAAGATTGATTGAAAGTCACTTTACGTTGAGTCATGTAAAGTTTTAATAGAAATATATTTAACTATAAGAAAAGCTATTTCAGCTGTAAGCAAAATGTATACTTGTCAGACAACTAGAAAAAAATATAGCATTGAATTGGTTCACCTTTTCTTGTTTGAATAGACAAAAATAATGTACTCAGTAAAAACCTAAATTATTCTCAGAGCATTGCTTAACGTTTTCATATTTTGTATTGTCGGATTAGAAGAATATGTGGAATTTCATTCAAAGCAGAATATTTAAAACTATAAAATTTAAATATTTGCAAATTTGTAGCAATATTTTTGACTGATCTTTAAACAAAGGTTATTTATTTTCATTTTTTAAATCAATGTTTTGTTTTAGATGGGGGTCTTCTTAAATTATGTGTTACTGCATATGATGAATTTAGATATTTTTTTTGGTAAACAAGATGTTATTTTAACTTTTTTTGTTGTTTTTGCAATAATCCACCCTATTAAAAGACATTTTACAAGTGTATACATTTTTGTCTATTGTCTTTAAATCTGGTGTAATATTTTGCAAACTTCCATGTTGTTGCCTTCTTTTATATAACTTTTTTTAATTTTTCTGTATTCTGATTTAAAATATTTTTCTTGTCACTGTTGTAAAGGACAGACATAAAAGCTAAGACTTTGGTAAGTGAAATTCAACCAGATACCGTGTTGTTTGGATATTTTTCTCCCTTAGAGCAAGTATTAGCCCAATTTAATATGTATCAAATAATTTTTCAGGTCATTATTCAGCACTTTGCGCATATCAATGCTTATTGCTGGCTGCTCTTAAATACTTCAGACACTGATCCGACCCTGTCTTAATGGGTCATGTAAGCTTGAGCACCGCTTTACGGAAGTCTAACATCCCGTTAAACATGAGTGCTACCTAAGCTACAAGTTTTTGTTAGGAAACAAAACAAATATTACATTTGAATGATCAAATATATGTTTGGCTCTCTGGTATAACACTTTTTTTGTGTTATAGTGGGATGAATGTGCCCTTATCTCTTCAAGGAACTCAAAGACTTGTCAATCTGCTGGTCTAAAGTTGTGTGCTATCAAATTTTTTGAAGCCTTTATTTTGAACATCAATATACAAATAAAGACAAGGAAACAGTATTAGTCCACAGAATTGCTTGCTCTCCAATTCCAAAGGATGGAGAAAGCTTGTTTAATTTTGAGACAGTGCAGTCACTGCTTTCAGATTTGCTACACCTGGAAGGTACAGGTTTTGTGCCCCTAGTGGCTAAAAGTACATACCATTGCTTTAATAAATTAAATAATTTGGAAGTTTAAAAAAAAAACACTTATTTGCTCAACATTTTTAATCGAGTTTATTCTAACAGCAGACTATAAAATGCTGTAAAAAGCCTCCAAAACCATAGGGTCTTCCCTACGCTCATATGAAAGGGCAAATCTGTAGAACCAGAAAAAAAAAATTCTAAAATGTGACTTATTAGAGATCCTTTTTTTTTTTATTGAACAAATTAAATTACAAGTACAACAACCTGAGCTCTTATAAAAGGCTCTATAGAATATATGTAATAAAAAACTGCATGCAAATAGTTTCCACATGAAGGAGGAGCCCAATAAAACAGGGAAAATGATTGAAAACATTATAGTATATAAGAAAAAGTAGAAATCAAAATCCTCAGGGGTTAAAGACAGAAACTTTTCGGACATCTTGTTCAATTTTATTGCTCTATTATTTTAGATCTTTCTTAATAACGCCAAAAAATAGCAAATTTTTGAGAGCAGGAGAAGGACATTTTACCAAATTTTTTATGTACGATTTTCCAGTAAAAATTTGACCATCATTTCCATAATATGTATGTGGAATGATCCGATCTGTATATCCTAGAATTAGAAAAAAAAAACTACATTAATGAATTTGAAAGACAAGAATTTGTAAAGTAATCTTCATAAATGTTTAACTTATGTGTTATGTGTTAAACAAATGAATAGGTGTTTCCAGATGTGTCTTACAGAAACCGCCATTATCATCATCAAGTTTCAATATTTCTTTTATGAAATCTTTTGAGGGATATTAGTTATTCACTACTTTAAAATGTAATTGTTTATATTTAGAAAGACTTGGAAATGTTATATATAATAAGTCTTAACTTTAGATAATGTTTTATCAATATTAATATTTATTAAATATTAATTTAAACATCCAATTTTTAGCAAAAATGGTGAAGCCATAATTAGGCTTGAAGTGTGATGATGAAAGATGAATTACTTATTGGAGAGTTGTGGAAGAAGGAATTTTCCGCTCACTTCACTTTTATAAAACCTAACAGCCATCAAATTGGATTATGCTCTTGAGGAAAAATGCTGATAATTAAATAGATTTTACCCAATTCTGATATGCGTCTGAGATGCAGTGTAGTGAAACGGACAAGATTTCCATCTCACTACTGTGAGTGAGGAAAGGGTTAAACTCTCAGACTCATTTAGCCAGATTTTTAAAAATATTTCATTTACCCTAATTATCTTTTTTTTTTATTGCTTATTCGTTGGAAATAATTTTTTTTCTACCTTAATATTAATAAAATACTATGGAAGAGGATTAGGACCACTGAAGAATAAAAAAAGTAAACTGATTTTTAATTATTATTTCAGTCTAATATGGGAAAAAGTCAGAATTCTGGCTTTAATATCAGAATTCAGATTTTTTTTCTGAGAATTCTGAGTTTAATCTCAACTCACATCTTTGTTAGTGAAGCTGATTGCCCCCACATCTCTTCCTTCATGGTGCCAAGCTACATTAAGATCTAAAATTCTGAGAAAAAGTCATTTTTCTGAGATTAAAGTCAGAATTGGAAGAAAAAAGTCAGATTTCTGCTTTATTTTTTTTTTATTCTGACTTTTTTCTAAGAATTCTGAGAAGAAAGTCAGAATTCTTACTTACATCTCAACTCACATCTTTGTTAGTGAAGCTGAGTGCTCCCACATCTCTTCCTTGATGGTGCCAAACTACATTAAGATCTAAAATTCTGTTATCAAAGTCAGATACTGAGGTAAACGTCAGAATTCTGAGATTAAAGTCAGAATTTTAAATGTTTTTTTACCCAAATTAATA